>NC_141559.1:18028307-18218307 GCF_036417535.1 Chlamydotis macqueenii | reverse complement strand
AACTTGTGTATGTACATGAGTACATACACAAAAGAGATCAAACACATGTGATCTGAGCTGCTTTGAAGCCTGAAAAATCCTTGGGGCCAGAGGACTTGAATATCTTGAAATCTCATCTCCCTACCCTACATTTATACCTGTGGGTCTTTGAAGAGCTGTGGCTCTTCCTACATGCCTTGTATTGCTTGTTCCGTTAGAGCAGCCCACCAAACCAACTATCATTCAGGTATGTGAACAGAGCTAGTCAGTACGCATGAAAATACAAGCTACCAGCTTGTTACTGACATGGCTACGAGGTGGATATGGCACAAGTATATGTATGTATGGGGTAAATGTAACTGACCACTTCAGTGGTTGTAGCGGAAGAATTTTAAATACAATGGAGAGGTAATAAAATGCTTTGCTGGTAGTAGGAAAAACAGGGCCAAAAAGGAACTGGAGGCTGTGACTTCAACTGGGTGATGGCTTTCAAACTCAGATGGCCAGTGGCAGTGCCACCTACTATATATAAATGTCTTATTTTGTTCTGCTTGTTTTAAAATAACTCCTCCTTGATACATGAACTTGGTAAGTCTAGAGAACTTAACCAAGGAGAGAGAACATCATCAAAATGCTGTCTTTTTGGTCCAGCAAACTCCAAACATCTCCCTCCACCCTGCAACACACATTTTGGTGTGCAGAAGGATTTTGCTGTAAAGCCACAGGCTTTTGGTCTCGGTGTCAAACTTTCAGCTCAAGGCTGCTGGGAGCCCTGCCTTAGCTACGTGAGCCTAACAGCTGTTCACGTTAGTAAAGCAGGTTCAAATTTATACTTGAAATAAATAGTAGCTCATAAAAAAGAATATGGAACAATGACAACCATGGGGAAAAGGTAATAATTTAAGTCATGAAAAATTAATCAGGGAGTGATACATTATTTTTTAAGCAAAATGTGTTGCCGTTAGGGAAAAAAAAAAGTCTGTGGCTTTAATTAATTCTGCTTAACATTAATAGAATAAGGTCAGGCACACCAAAAACTGTTGAATAAAGCAAAAACTTACGAAAGATATATTCTCTGATGTTACTCATAATGAAGAAGGGTTATCTTGTGGTCAATACGGTACCATTATTTTTAAGTTAGAGGTACAACTGCTGAGAATATACAGTGGCCATAACAACTTACCTAACCGGATTGTGAAAAAAGGGTTCACATAAAAAGCATTTTATGAAATGATACTCCCATTTAGATGATCACAATTTATGGCTATTTCTACCTCTTAAACAACTCCAACGTTTTTCAGTCCAAAATAGTGAGCATTCCTAGCATGAATGAACCACAACCTGTATAGGTCTTTTCTGTTGAGTTAATAAGAGTTAAAAATATTTAGAATCTCACAGATAGTATTTGGCATTACTGAATTTTATGTTTTATTTAGGCCCGACCAAGGAGACAAATGTAAATCGCATTCAAAACATCTATTTGAGGACCTGTTACACAAAGATTGTGCAGCCACAACTTTAGTTCGAGTGTCTCTGCTGGTTAATATACAATTAAACTGAGCTTTTTCAGTCATGCATAACAATGCTGGGACAGTCATCCTGTCATGAAGGTGCTGTAGGTTCCTTAGACCCACTACTGCAACCCCTTTTCTCTATTGAAACTACTAACAGAGCTTCAGGTGGCGATAGAGAACCCATTGATTTATCCATGAAGCAACCTAAAATTTGAGTTAATGTGATACTTTTCAACAGGTTCTAAATGGCGCTATCATGCTGTGTGTGGTAATAGAAAGACTTCTTATTTCCTGAGTTCAGTTTGGCCCAGTATAGCCTATATGTTTCATCACATCAGGACATAGTCTTCAGGCCCGATGGGAGCCGTAATATCTCCTTTGCTTGCTGTGCTGGTTTTGGGTAGCAGGGGAGGCTACAGAGGCAGCTTCTGTGAGAAGCTTCTAGAAGTTTCCCCTTTGTCCGGTGGACCTGGCTGGGTCTAGGGCAGACCCACCGCTGGCTAGGGCTGAGCCAATTTGTGACAGTGATAATGCCTCTGTGATAATGTATTTGAGAAGGAGAATTTTTCTTTTTTTTTTAAAAAGAGGAGTGAAGAAGCAGAAGAGGGGGCAGAGAGGAGGAGGCATCAGCCTTGTGGGCCTTGCAGGCTTCACCCTCTGACCTCCTGCCAGGCAGCCGACTGGGCCTGACTTGGCCCAGCCCAGCTGCAAGAAGTGGAGAGGAGATGAGATGTGAAGAGAACCTGAGAGGCAGCTGCCTGAGCCGATTGTGAAGAATTTCTTGTGAGAGGAACAGCTGCAGATGCCAAGGTCAGTGAAGAAGGAGGGGGAGGAATAATGCTGCTGCTGGTAGAGATTCCCCTGCAGCCTGTGGTGATGACCATGGTGGAGCAGGTTGTCCCCCTGCAGCCCATGGAGGCCCACGGAGGAGCAGAGATCCACCTGCAGCCCGTAGAGGACCCCACGCTGGGGCAGGCGGATGCCTGAAGGAGGCTGTGGCCCAGGGAGGCCTGCTGGGGCAGCCGTTCTGGACAGACTGCACCCTGTGGAAAAATGACCCACACCAGAGCAGTTAATGAAGGACTGTAGTCCATGGGTGGCACCCCACGCTGGAGCAGGGGAGGAATGTGAGTTCTTCCTCTGAGGAAGAAGGAGTGTCAGAAAACAATATGCGATGAACTGACCACAACCTCCGTGTTCCCTATTCCCCCTGTGCTGCTCAAGGAGGGAAGGAGGTAGAGATAATTTGAAATTAAGTTAATCCTGGGAAGAGGGGAGGGGAGGGGTGGGGTGAAGTTGTTTTTGTTCTCTCTCTCATTATCCTGCTTTGGTTTTATTAATAATAAATTGAAATAGTTTTCCCCAAGTTGAGTCTGATCTATGAAACTTACACGGTGTGGCATCTCCCAGGGAGCTCCACCTCTTGGAAAGGCTAGCTAGAAAATGCTGTCACTGTCTTAATTATGTTTAATTTCCAGCACAATTTATGACTGTCCTAGGGGTCTGTTGCTTTGTCCAAGTTTGTGCTGCAAATGCTTGGGCATTCCTCACATTTTATTCACTAGAGGTTATTTCTTTGGCAGAATTTCTAACTGAAAAAAGGAGCCCCTGAGTGTCTGTAGGGACAGGGGAGGAGTGGATACAGCTGGTGTTCTGGGTCCTAACAGATTAGCCCAGAATCTTGTCAGATGCAAAAGATGTGCATACTCCTTTTACTTTGAGGTAAGTAAACAGAAACAGTTTTTAAAAAGAACAACTCTGACAGCTCATCTTTAGAGTAATTACATCTGCCCCCCCAAAAAAAAAAAAAACCAAAAAACCAAAAACAAACCAAAACCCCAAAAGAAAACAAACAAAAAAACCCCTCAAACCAAACCCACCTGACTGCTCTGTGCTCCAGGCTCTGTCCTGCAATGCACCAGCCTTTATTTCTGTTATCTACTACTCAGCCAGTGAGGACTATGACCAGGACTTCCTCAAACCAAAGTATCTGATGAAAACTGTGTGCTAATAAACAGTACTCATTCTTAAGGCATTTCTCTTAAAGCATCCTGTGTGGATTGTTGCCTATTTCATAAAGTAAATATTTCCAGTGTTTTCCTATGATCTTCTCTCTTTGATCAGGTTATGGTTATTTACCTTGTAAATAAAATATAATAGCAATGGTCTGCTTATTGATTTGTAGGTGCAACTTGATATTTTGTGTATTTTAATATCTTAAGAGGCATTTCTGTCTAAGAACAGGGATGCATATACCCATGTTGCAAACAGACAAGTAGGCCTGTGCGTCAGCCTTCTTGGTGGTGAAGGGTGTGACTCCTCAAGTTACTGAAAGAGCGGTCAATTTTGGTAATACAAGATAGAGCAGTGGAAGCCACCCACTCTATTAAATAAACAACCTCCTTGTTCAGAAAATGCCTAGGTGTTTTTTTTTTCTGTTGGAGTTTTTGGAGGATTTTTTGTTAGGTTTTTTTTTGTGGGTTTTTTTGTTTGTTTTGTTTTGTTTTTTTTAAAAAAAAAAACTCCTATAGCTTTGGCTTTTTCCTCCTCCTTAGAAAGATCACAAATAGTTATTTGTAGTGGGACCTTGCATAAGCAGAAAGTGTGTTATACAGAGAAATTGTATCTATGATTTTGTTGCTTATACTGCTGGTTATTTTGAATGACTTTAAGTAGAGCATTAGGTAGGGTCCCTTTGTAGTTCAGTTACAACTTCAGATCTGATTTTAAGAAAGTGATTTCTTTTTTTTTTACGTCCAGATGTTGCTAGGTATTGGTGTCCCATTGCAAGTTTACTAATGTTGGATGCATTCCATAATGCTGAGGTAAAAAACTGGATTTGAAGAGTGTTAAACTCAGATTTCATTTTTCAAAAAGTGATAACTATGTGATTTTTGAGGAAAAGCGTCAAAGTTAAGTAATTAAGGTGTTTTCTAGACCTTGAAAAATAGAAGAGGGAAATAAACCACTTTTCTACTCTTTTAAACCCTCCTGCTTCTTTTTGGATAGACATTTGGTTTTTGAATGTTGCAGTTGAGTAATATTGACAACAATTTGAGACTGAATTATTAACTGTCATCTTTGAGTGACTTATTGGGAATCAAACTGATTACCTCCTGTGGAATGGCTCATGTCGTTTTACGACACAGCTTACCTTGCCTTCAAATTCACTGTTTGTTTCTTTGGCTGCCTTCTGCTGGTGTAGAGATTTTGGTTGATGTACTTAAGGTGCTGACATGAATTTTCTGAGCAAGCCGTAACATGCTGGTTTTGCTCTTGCTGAATGGATGTCCTAGACCTTTCAAAGGGTCTTTAAGAGTTATTAAGATATTAGACTTGTACAGTTTTTGGACAAAGTAGAAAAGAAACTTCTCAAACTGTATGTTAGATAAATTAGTTTATCTGTTGGTAAAAATGGTGCTTGTGGCATCTTCTTTGGAAAAGATAAATATGATTGTGCACACAGGGGATATCACTAGAAAGCAACTATCATGAGTGTCAGAATTAACTCCTGTTCTCAGCTCCAGCAACACTTTGTTGCCATTAACTGTTTTGAATCTTTCTTTGCCTCAAAACTCACACAAGTTAAATTGCTGTATGTTGTGTGGATCTCGAACCCAGTCTTCACTCATGCTGATACAATGTGCTTCTTATGTCTATGTCTGAATAACTAACATGCTTGTTCCTCAACATATAAGATAAGGTTACCTGACCATCCAAGGATATTTTTAATGCTTGCTAACTTTATAAAGCAGTTTAAATATTTAGTGAAGAGTCATTTGAGACACTAATACCAAATGAAAAAAAAATCCTCTGATCATAGGATAAGATATTAGGGAAACTTAGTAATATGCTCCATGAGAATAATTTAACTCACCGATAGGATGGTTGCTCTCCAAGGGAAGATGCGTCATCCTACTGTGGAACGTGCACGAGCAGTGTGATTTGTGGAAATTGTGTTGCTATGTGGATTTTTTTTGTTCTTAATTCTCCCTTCCACATCCGCCCTCTGGATGTAGTGTATTTTGATTCTTGCTTAGCACTGGTGAAATAAAGATTCATTACTGCTGAGCCGACCTCTTTCTACAATATCCTCTCCATCAACAAAGTACTGCCCTAAGCCTGGATTCACTAACTGCAACCATATTTATAATGGAGACACACTGAATAATTGTGTATTTACCAAGTTCCATTTAACCTCAACGTCTGAGTCTTTCATCCTCATAATTTGACTGATTTTTCTCTGCAAAGTGAAAAATCACATGATTTTGCTACTCTTGTAGTGTTTCATTAGCACTGCAGCTGTTCCCTTGCTGAGAGCGGTTGTCTAAAGCTTGACAGCCTTTGGGAAGGAGGCTCAGTTCGTGGAGGATATTTCCAGTGTATTTTGTGCTGACAATAGGTGCCATTATGCAAAGAATAGAACAAGTGCATACACATTTTCTTACATGCCTCAGAGAGGCACCCTTTCATAGTGTATATATTACCAGGCTGGTTTGTAGGCCTAATAGAAAGGAAGAATACTTTTCCAGTTAATGTTTTGTATCCAGAAACAGTTCTTTGAAGGGTTTTTTTGGACTTTCAGTTAGGGAATGGACCTTAAATGTTTGCTCTTTAAATGGGGGCTGCATTAGACCAGCTTCTTGGACATCTGAGACACTGAATTTGTTAGTGTTTACTACTGCCAAGGTCCTTACTTTAACAGAGATGCAAGGAAAGATAACTGTTCATGCAGATGTTGACCCCTGTAATGCTCTGTTGTGAGCATTCCTTCTGAGAAACAGAGGAAATAAGAAGGTAGTGGAACTCAATGCAATCCCTTACCTCTGCTCCAAAGAGAAGGTGGGAAGGCCAAGGAAGCTTTAAGGACGTTGATGTATAAATTGACTAAAACCCGCAGAGTAAGAGGCTGCTTAGATTTACAGATTAATTTCGTCTAAGAGTCTGGGGTTGTCTCAAACTTGTGAAGGG
Source organism: Chlamydotis macqueenii (assembly GCF_036417535.1). Classification (NCBI taxonomy): domain Eukaryota; kingdom Metazoa; phylum Chordata; class Aves; order Otidiformes; family Otididae; genus Chlamydotis; species Chlamydotis macqueenii. Next base: position 18,211,843 of record NC_141559.1, on the reverse strand, counting down.
TTTGTGCTTCCCTGTACTTGTTGCATATTTCTGCCCATTCTTGAGGCTTGTGCATCTGTATTCTCTTCCAGCTCCCAAACATCCTGACTTTTTCTTCTCCTCTCCTTTGCTTCATCAAGTATTTTTTTCCATTGCCACTGCCTCAGGTAGAGAGAAGCTGAATGAACTTTTCTCCTAATATTTTTACCTTTGAAGATCCATTTTCTGGCATAGCTTTCCAAAGTGGTGGTAACACTGGTGTTTCTCTCCCAGCCTTCTCTCAGTAAAAAGCTGATAACTGAGACAAGAAATTGAGGACTAAAAGGCTTATTTTTTAATTTCAGACTGCTGGAAATGAGCCTGGTGCTCATCAATATTTTTATTTACAATGATCAGCTGCATCGTCTTTGAACATATTTATCTTCAGAATGAAAAAGACTGTCTCCTGGGCAGTGCATATAGGTTTTGACCCTATTAGGCAACAGGTGAACTGAACAAAACCTACTTGCTTCTCCCACTGGTCAGGAGATCCAACCCTATAAACATTGAAACAATGAACAGAAAGTAGCACTGTTTGTTTTACTGTGCTCTGTTTCCACTTCTTAAAACAACAGGAAAATAACTTGTCCCAAATGGTAAAATTAATTTTACTGAGTTCTACTTAAAGTGAGGTCCTTATCTGATTCTATAGTAAAAAGGTTGCCATTGGCTATGTGAGTAGGAGTGCTCTCAATGATATTCAGTGTGATTTTTTTTTTCTTCTCCATTTAATTCATTCACTGAAGCCACAATTCAGTATTTCTGACGTCAGACTTAATTCCCATAGAGGCCATTGTGGCCTCAAAAGCATTGAACTGTGGCCTTACTGAATGAATCAGGCAGGAGAAATAGGGATAATCATCAGGGAGGAAAGTGTATATTTATACGTGGATCGTTGTAATTGATAATAGCTGAAAGGAAATGCAGGAGAATACATAAGGGTTTTAATGAGGATTTTGAGTAGCAGTTCTCTAACCATGCTGCAGGAGTAATTACTCATCAGAGCTATAACTTGGGGATTATCGTAACGTGGTTTTGTGAAAGTGAACAAGAACTCTTTAAAAAAAACCCACTCCTTTAATCAGTGTTTCCCTTTGACAGCAGGTGCTTTACCCCTGCCAAGACATTTTTACTATGAAGTCAGGTCAGCATCAAAGTTCTAAATGATGCATAGGATTTCATGGCTAGCTCTGGTTTAAATGTTATGACTGATTGGGGCAGAAGAAATGCCTTTTCATTTCACTGTGATAGTACAGGAAAGTCTCATGTTGTGTGGAAAGAAACTACCATTTTTTTTCTATACCCCTTCCTCTTCACCACACATCTAAAATTTTTCCCCCTCTGTTAAAACAGTTCAGTCCAAACAATAAAACACCATAGGCAGGCTGTACAAAGATCAGTCCAGTTCCCATGTTTATCTCTCAGATCCCTGAGAGATCTGAGTTTTAATAATGACCAAAAGACTTTCTTTGCAGAGAAGTAAGGCATCAGCAGCCTTCTACCTTCAACCTTCAGGGGTCTGCCTACTCTAACAAATATCCCAATGGTGGTATCGAGCTGTGTGGTTTAAATCTTTGACTTTCTTCTTGGATTAGCTGAAAGGAGAAGACAGCAGAAGCGTCTTCTTTCATATAAACTAGCTCTCGAACGAAGCTAAAGCTTCGGCTGTGAGGCATCATGCCCTCTGCACACACAGAGGTGACTTCACCAAAGCTTTAAGTACCCAAGGACTGTTATCAGCATCTAGGACAAAAGAGAACTGCTTTATGTACTCTTGAGAAATAATGAGACTAAACAGAACAATGGAAAATTTGAGTTGCTTACCTGCCACAAAACATTCCTGTATGATATGTTAGATGAGAAGCTGTCTCCTTAGTGCTCAGTGATGTAGCTCATCACTTCCCCGACTGTGTAGATGTGCTGATCTGGCTGGTATAGGGTTGGTCTATGATAGAGGCTGGTAGAGCAATCAGATTACCATGGAGATTTTTTTTTTTATCTTTTATTTCTGTAACTTCTAATAGGAATGTGTGTGGTTATGTGTGGGGCCTACAGTAAGAGAGATGTTTGTTTGAATTAGTCAAAGCAGGAAAGATTCATGTTTAAAATCAAACACCTGGGTATGACTCAGATGACATTTCCTAACAGAAGATTCAGTGTTAAAGGTATATATTTATAAATACTGAGGAAAATGGGACATGTGTAGATCTAAGTCTACTGGATATTTATGAAGTGTTATGGTTTTATTTGGACAGAGGTTTGGTAATTATCAACACTAGGGCCATTTATTAAGTTTGAAAGTAAATCAATAACAAATTGGAATTCCATTTATTTTGTGACCACTTTACTGCTGCCTAACATGCCAACAAAGTATAGCAGAACACACCTACAGGACTGTCACACATACCAGATATGAGGAGAGATACGTATACGCACACTTCCACTGTTAGTTGTTTTCATGAAGTAGACTGTGTTACAGTAAGGAATTTTCAGAGGAGAATGAGGAGGAAACTCCCAAGGTAAAGGAAAATCCAGTGCAATGTGTAGGGTTCAGCTGATGGATCCCAATGGTAATGGAAGCTTTGGGGTAAGGTGCTTGTATGTTGTGTGGTCTGCTTGGTTGTTCTTTTTGAAATGCCTTGAAGCTTTTGCAAATGCCAGGAAAGACATTTGCTTCTCATTGTTTTGTTATTTTTAAAAGCTGATAAATATGCAGAGCACTACCCCAAACCGAGAAAAGCATTCTGCTCTTGAATTGCTGTCAGCGATCATGATAGTAATAAAAGCATGTCATAAAAAATGACACCAAAACCTGAAACTTTTATGTTTTTACTGGCAGCACTAGTTAAATTTCTGGTGATGCAGGTGGAACAAAGAAAGCGATTAGAGAAGATGAACCTCTGAGGGCAGCTCTTGCTTGCGCATATTGTGCTTCTCTGAGGACAGCTTGTCCTCGTAGCATGTGTAAGTTCTGTGGGAGATTAATGCTGTTGTGCTCAGGATAGATCTATCTTACTGTTCTTTCAGTTTTGCACAGTATCACCATGATGCTGTGGCAGCCAAGAGTTGACATTGTGGAGATGGGAGCATGATCTTGTCCCACCCTATGGACTTGGCTTCAGCTGAGCTCATGGTTCATGCTCTGTGCTTGTGAATGCATAAGAATTAATGGTCCTTGTTACATACCAAAAAGGGGAAAGAAAATAAAGCTGTAATGCACACAGCTTGCAAACTGCTTTGATTTTTCTGGCAACGGTATGAATGAAGTTCTCATGTGCAATAGAAGGATTCAATAATTGAAACCTACCATTGGGCTGCTGCCTGAAGGGATTGCACCAAAATCTGAGATCTTGATCTCTACTGATACCAGTGTAGCATCCAAACACAAATCCCTTGGTGTAGATCCATCTCCCTGTGAGTGTGCACTGAGGAAGGTAGGAAGCATTTCATAGTCTTAATAATATTACTCTAATGAAAAACAAAACTGAGGGAAAGAGTCCAGACACAGATAAAAGACTAATTACCTGAAGCTGTTAAGAAAGCATAATGATCCTGAAACAATCAATCCACATGAAGTACTGTTTTTTAGATTTTCCTAAAGGTCCTTCAACCTTTGATCATGCCTACTGCTGGTCAGCAGGTGGAACACAGTGTGCTGTATTTGTGAGTTTTCTGGCCTGACTCTGTCTTTAAGACCTAGAAGCTGCTCAGATGAAGACTATTTTGTTTCCCTGAGCTGCTTAAGGAGGGATCTGGTGTGATGCATGTAGACCACTGCTAAGGTGACAATTCAACATGAGAAAAGATGGCGTACCTTCTGCTTTGAGAACTTATTGCTTGGGAAGCAGAAGCTGTGGCTGATGTCATCAGTGTGGTGACCCTTTTGCCTGATGGTCTGTCGGTGATCCTGGATGAAGGGATCAAGATGTTACTAGCTATCTGTGGCAATCCTTTGGATACATATTTGGCAGTGATGTACGCAGTCAGGTTCAGATTGTGTATGTGTATGCATTCAGGTGCAATCTGAATCTCGTTAGTTAAGCAGTGATGCTACCCATGTTATTAATTTAATCTAAGTGGCTTTGTAACTGTACAGTGATCACGAAGTGGCACAGGGTTTAAATATATCTCAGATAATATTATAGGGTATGAGAAAAGCATATCTGATTTCCAGTGGAGAAGAAAATTCAGTACTGTAACTTGGTGCTGCAGCAAGCAGAGAACTGCTTCAGGACTGATGCTACGGTTTTTACTGACTTTTCTCTGTGCTCAGGCAGGCAGGCTTGACTGAATCTTAACCTGGATGTAGAAAATGGCTAGGGGGGAGTTGTAAGGAAAGCAAACTAGCAACTTGTTACCAATGAATTTGTCTTTTGCTGTTGAGGTGCTGGCAAACTGTCTTGTGCCCAAGAATTGACCTGATACTTCTTAGAAGCTGTGAACTTTATTTGACAGAGGATGCTGTCAGTCATGGAGGCAACATACTTGGGTAACCTTATTCTTGCCTGGTAAGGGTTCTGTAGTTAGGCATTTATCACAGCACCCTCCCAGCTGTCAATGTATTGCCTTAATAAGCATGGTGGGCAGGAGGGTGACAGGCTCTAACTTTACCTGAAGAATAAGCTGATGTTGCTCAGCCAACGATCGCCAAGGCTTTAATGGGAATGTTGGCTCATTGAGAAGTATGTGACCAGGCGCACTGCCACGAGAGCTGTGATGAGGTGCTCTGTTAGCCTCACCTTTTTGCAAACCAGAGTTGTATTTGTTAGAGGAGCAATGGGTGAAAGATTCCCTTCTCTGCCAAACTTACTGTGTCGCAAGAGTACAGCAGATAGTGAAATATGAAAATACAAATAGCTTGAAGCCAAAAAATCATTTAGTTGAAAATGAATGAAAAATAAATATTCTCCTGTAGAGCAAGCAGGATATGTTCTGGACCTGTCTTTCCTGTGACCTACAGGATTTTAAGAGAAGAGCTTCAGAATTTTATTGGCATTGCCACTATTAGACGAACTTTTCTTTCCCTTCTCCCCAGACTGGGGTCAGCTTTAAAGAGAGCATTAAGTGAATGGCTAATGGAATTAAGGGTATAATAATAGAAGGATATAGTGAGACAATTGTATTAACAAGAAATAAATCATGTTGAGTGTAAGGTAAGTGTTTTTTAATTGATTGATGGGAAGGATGCTTCATAGGTTTTTTTTGAGAACTAACAGCCACTTGCCTTCCCATCTACAATAAAAAGCCAAAAGGGAAAAAGAGATAAGAAAATTATGCAGCAGAGAGATAAATTATTCAGAGAAGATGGCCATTTTGTGCTGACATCACTAATGTGAAAAAGCATTAAATCTTTGACACTAGCTGCATTCCTCAGAGGTTGTGGTGGCTGGAACGAAGTATTAGAGATTATAGCTAGAACACTACAGCTTCCCTGGATGACTTAAGTGGCTTTCCAAGGTGATCTAGTAAGTAAATACTCAAGCAAGGGCTGTGGGTACCAAGGTGCTCTGACTTTTAAAAAAAATTGTATTATTCCAGTGACTTTATCTCTAGTGAAAAGAGCTCCGATATTCTATGTAGTTTGGCCTGGAGATACAGGCGGAGTATGTAGAGGTTAATGAAAGCTGGTGGCTATTTTAAATGTGGAGCTTAAATCTTGTGTGTACATAACTCCACGGAAAAATAAGAGATGGGAATATTAAGTATGAAGTGAAGCTTTTAGGGCCAAATCTTCATGCTCTGTAAATCATCTGATTTTACAAATAGAAGCATCGTGCCAAGTTTGCACCTTTCCAGGACCTGATTTTCTTCAGTCAGGGGGTGCAAAAACTAGGTCCTAGACATAAGCTGATAAGATACAACTGAAATAGAAACTTTGTGAAAAGGTTGTTAAGGGTAACTACCAAAGATCTATAGAGTACGTGAGGAAAATCAAAGCAATGTGAAAGGAGAGAGTTTATTTCCAGGCTTTTTTGTTGTTGTTGAGAGCTTTTAAGCACTGCAATTAAAATGCCTTTCTTTGTCAGTAATTCAGCAGAACCCTTTGTGTGATGCAAGACCTTAAATATAACTTCATTTGATTCCTTAAGACTTTAATCAACTCTTCCCCCAACAATTCCCCCCCCTTATTCTGCACCTCTATGTGTTGCTTTTCCTGAGGTTGGAGCTGCTGCTGGCAATCTGCACTAGAAGAGATGCCTGTGTGGAAGCCCATCTCTGCTGGTGGGCAGCATGGGGAGACCAATTCAGCAGCCTCATTGCTTATGTGGTGTGCTCTCATACTTTTCCATCAGAGAGGTGGTAATGGCAGAGAAGGCCACTGCATAGAGCAGTACTCACTTCAGTAGAAAGAAATAGTTTGATAGTCTTTGAGAAAGACTTTTGAACCTTAATGCCATGGAAGCAATAGGAAACTGATGTGAGTGCATGAGTCACTGAATTTAGGCTCACTGTATTCTTACAGAGAGGCTTAGGGAGGTGTGATGACCCATAGAACCTTTCAGAGACAGTCAGCATAAGAGGTTTTTAACATCAAATAAAGTAACCCTTGGCTTCTTCCATCACTTAGACCAAAGGTTTCACATACAGCCCTATAGTGAGTGTTAACAATCGGTTTAATGGGTCCCTTATAATTCAAAACCCTGGATCAACCCCACTGGGCAACTTGAATGTAACTGTGGTGTTCCTGTTTGCAGCCGACCCAAATTACATATGAACATACACTGTCAAATGAAAGAACAGAAGCTTGTGTAGTTTTTTGATGTGTTTGTGTAGCTCGCCAATAAAGCAAAACAAAAACTCTCCAAACAGTCAACTTAGTAAAATGCAATAAAAATAAAATTAAAAGCTCTAATTAATATCTTTTTTTGAAAGGCACTGTCCTGTTCTCTAGGTAATTTTCCAGCAAAAATACACAAAACTTGCTAACTGGGCAGCTTTGGATATTGCTGTTGTCTGTGAAGAGGGATCGGGTGTGGTGGTGTTGTCCTGCAGCTTCAGAACTCTCTAAATGCTCATCTTTGCATTAGTGATGTCCTGTGGTCAGCCTGTCATTGACTTGTCAGTAGCCAATTGCACCAATTTTTGACCATACCACGGTGTCATTTGCTATAAATTAATTTACTTTTGCCATTAACTACAGACAGTATGCGGTCAATTCAATTTTGTCCATTAAAGACAATAACCCTAGCCAAGCTCTTTGATGCTATTCTTAGTTCACCCCTTGGGACTACTCTACTTACATCTCCAGAGGTACTGGTAAATTTATATTATCATTCCTTGTCTAATATTTGTGATTTGTTAGCTTTACTTTAATACATGGACAGTTAAGTCTAAATGCAAAGACTCTTGCACAGAGTAATCTCAGGGATGTGAAAGTTCTGGGAAGAGAAAGCAGGGTGCAATGGAAATGACATTGCAGGGATATATCCTCTTGCATAAGAGAAGACTTAACTAAGCTGTATATACAGAGTAGCAGACGTGCAAAGTTGGCCTGGGAGACTCCTGTCTATCTGTGTACTGTGTAGTATTTTCTTTTCTAGCCCTCTGTAGGGTAAATGCTCCAAAGCCTAGCCTGCTGTAGAAAGCAGATGTAATTGCATATAGCACTACTTGTCCAGTTCAGACAGTGGTCATCTTTGTTTCCTTACTCTCAGGCTGACGGAGATGACTAGTTTTACCACAAAATACAGTGGAGTCTCCTAGGTTGCTCAACACAGTCTTAGAATATCTCACAAGCTGTACCTGTATTTAAATGCTCTACTGATGGGGTCATACTGCAGATAACTTTGTAAAAAAACCCCGATTTAAAGGATAGTTGCTATTAAAGTCATACAGGGAGATTGAGAGATACATGTGGTTTGTGACTCTTCTGTGGCTTTATCAGATATAGGAGAATCTTCTAACCTGTTTACTTGGGCTGCTTTTATATGCAAAGATGGCTGGCAAAAAGGAGAACGAAATAAATAAAAGGAAATTTCTTTGTATCCTGTCCATTTTTATTCATTTAGACTCAGGTTCTTGTATAAACTCTCATCTGCAGGTTTCCTGCAAGTTGCTGTTTCCTCGCTGTCCCGGGACATGATGAAAAAAGCTGTGTTGCTGCTTGAGTAGAAGCTAGAGACGAATGTTACATAGCTTTATTGTGTTTGTCCCTGACTTGTCTTGAATAGCCAAGCATTTGGTTTTGGCCTTACAAAACAGTGTCAGTGCCTTTTGTATATTAGCTGTTGATGTGTGTGGGATATGTAGCAGGTACTTTCAGAAGTCGTGTTTTACACTAGTAATTTAGAAAACTAGAAACTGTATCAAATAGCACATAACTTCTTGTGGTAATGGCTTCACTTTTTCTTCTACTTGTCCAGCTCAATGAAGAAATCAGACCTCTTTGTAACGATGTTAGTTAGGTTTGTCTTGACAATACGTTGTTATCTAAAAGCTGAATCACACACTGACTTGCTTATGAAAGAATCTGATTAAGTGGAAGGCAGTTGTAATGTTATAGTCTGGCCTCTAAAAGGGAGGAGAATGCACACAGGATCACATGGAAGTAGCATCTGTGCAGTACACAGAGGAAGTGTGTTCCTTCAAGAGCACATGTGTCCTGCTCTGTGTGTGGCATAGAAACACTTCTTGCCATACTTCATTGCTGTATTTTGGCTGTTTGTGTAGAACTAAAAGGTGGTATGAGGTACTATGTATTGGTAGTGCTGTACACTTTTGGACACACTGAATAGAAAGATCTTGTCTTCCAGTTGTGAGCCTGCAGCACTCAGAGGGGTGGAGGAAAGCATCATAATGCTTGGGAACATGGCAAAGTCTGAACTAGCAATCTCTGGAAAACAGGAAAGCAAAAATGATTTATGTGATGCTTTGGCCAATATGAGGCTGCATGTTAATCGGAGAAACTTGAACAGACAAGAGACAATTGGAAAAACATCTCAGTTTCTTTGGGTTAATGCAGTATGCTAGCCTTTCACCCCTTGAGACAGTAGGATCAATTCAGGTTTGGGTCACAAGTGGAAATGAGGTTAGTGAGCTCAGGCTAATCTCCAATGGACATTTGTCTACATTATGAAGTCATTGTGTGATATGGTAGGAATGGCCACCAGTGTTTTTGGGGAGGCTGAGGGAGCTGAGACTGCCTCAGCAGTTACACCTGGAAAAAACATCATCTTCATTCTACTTAAAGCTGCTTCCCATGTATTTTGTCTTGCTGCTGTCAAAAATACCTAAACAAACACCTGAACTTGCAGCAAGGCCTACTGTACAACCTGATCTAGTTGAAGATGTCCCTGCTCCTTGCAGGGGGGTTGGACTGGATGACCTTTGAAAGTCCCTTCCAAGCCAAACCACTCTCTGATTCTATGTAGTGCTGTCCAAACCATGGACTATGCTACGGCTGAAATCTGACTTAAAATGTACGCACTCTGCTAAGTGGTTAAGCAAGTGCTAGTGGAAGGCAATTCTGGCTCTCAAAATATTGTGACTTTTACCTCTTATTATACCTTAAAAGAATGGGGCTCTTGACAAATAGAAACATAAAAACAATACTTTTTTTTCAGGGAACCAATACCTAGGGTATAAAACTGTAATGGCAAGAGAGGAGTCATGATGTTAGGTCTTGGCCACGTCATGGCGGTTAAGCGGCATTGCTCTGAACTGTGTCAGCTACTGAGGCCAGTGTTACCATTCACGGAGCTGCACAAAAAGAGTAGACAGGAGCAAAATTACGGTATGAAGTAAAATTTTCATGCAGTGTTGTGGCAGATGTGGGAAATCATTTGAATGGTTGATACTTTTCAGTGAGTAGGATGGCCAGAAGAGGAGGCTGTGGGAGATAAGAGGATAAATAATAACTCTGCATTTTAAGGAGAGGAAGTAGAGATGTAAATGCTGCAAAAATGGGAAAAGGATGGATCAGAAGATCACTAGGTGATGGGCTCCAAAGGGAATGGTGGTTGATGCTTGAGGGTCTGAGATGGAAAATAAATACCTTATTTATGTTGTATTCTAGCAACTGTTGATTCAGGATGGAAGTTGCAGGCAGCTATGGTAAACTTACGAGTTAGTAGCATACTCAATCTCCTGATCTGGCTTTTTCTTACTTAAAAGATTAAAGCAAAATTATGTCAGTGTTGCTGGCTCTCATGCTCTGGATTTGAAAGTGAACAAGTGCAAAGTTGAAATGAAAGGGGGAAAGAAGAATAAGAATGTCAATGTTGTGCAGAGCTGAAGCTGTTTAAATGTCTCTGGCTATAATCTGCTCCATTTCTAAGCTTTAAATTCACCCATTCCTTAATTTAGCTACAGGAATTTCTTCTTGCACCTTGCCTCAAAACCCACCTGCTGCTATTTCGCTTTTCCTGGGGCCTTTTTCTTTGTTAACTACTTTGCAAAACCTTAGAAATAAGTTGTCATCCCAGGCTAAAGAGCCATAGTGCCTTGAAAATGTGTTTGCTGCTGTGTTAAATTGTGTACTTCCTGCCCTTTTAATTTCTCCAGCATGAGGACTGAAGTAGAAGCGCAGTGGGCAGCTCAGCAGCAGGAGAGGATCGGACAGTGTATGGTAGCTGTGCCTGTTTTTTTGCTAATGGCTTAGGGATTTTAAATTCTACCAGCCAGCCCACAGTTGACCCTCGTAGCTACGTAGCCAACTCACCATGGACTGACTTTGTAGGCATGATTGCCATATGCAGCTGGCCAGCAGCTGTCTGGCCCCTAGGTGGGAGGTAAAAATTAGGCTCAAAGTAGTCTTCCTGCAGTGTTTTGCACACTATTAATTTGCAACAGGGTGGTTTTTTTTTTTTCCTTTCCCCTTAACCTGAGAAACTTCCATTTTCTTTCAGACTAATAACAGTGATTGCCTCTGAGTGTAGAGCAAAGACTGGATCCCCTGTGTTAAACACTTAAGTGCCTGGAGCTTATTTGGGAAATATTACCACAGTGGGTGCACGCGGCTGCTCTTGCTGGCAGAAGCTGTATGTTCAGTTAGTGTTTCCGAGTGGGCTTTGCAACTTGACGGTGTTTGAGATTGTTAGCTTAATTTCAGAAAGTGGTCTGAATCAGGACTTAGTTGTTCGATATTTGTGCATTCTGATGAGGAAGATATGCAGACTGCAGGTTTAGGAAGATGAGCTGCAGTTCATCACGCTCCTTTCAGACAGTGAGTGGGATAAAAGTAATGGAGATCTTGAAACCAGGGCATGCTCTGTACAGCACGAGGGCATGCTGTTGGTTCCCATTGGGTGCTCAAGGCCCCTCCATGCTGGCAAAATATAGAAAGCCATCACTTTCTTCCACTATTCTTTGGCTTCTTCCCACTTTGATATCAGCATATATTCAAGCAGCTGACACCCACTTGCCTCACTGCAGGCCTTAGTGAGCAAGGCAATTGTCTGTGAACACCGGTTCAAAAATAGTTATAGAGATTCTCTTAGCTTAATCCAGTATATAGACTGAGAGTGAGTGACAGGCATCGCATCTCTAAACTGCTGAGGCTATCCAACAGAAAACAGTCAGTGGAAGAGATTTATATAACTTAAATAAATTGTTGTTACTGATGTGCATCTGCAGGCTTTTGGATGGCCAAAATGGGATAAAACCCACTGATCTCTGATCCCAGGGAGAAAAGCCTGCTTCTCAAAACTTCTCTCATATATACCACAATAACAGTAACTAGTTTTCTAAATACTAGTCATGAAAATTGTTGGTTGGCAAATAACTTCCAGTAAGCGCTTGTCTAAGATGTTTACTTGAAGGGTCTAAATCTCACTCCCTGGTAGCCCATCCCGTTAAATACCATTCCTGGTCTGGGAAATGACTAATCCAAATAGTACCAGAAGGTGAGAGACTCTTCCAGGGAGAAGCCCCAGTATACTTATGCTTTTCATTTTCTTCCTGCTATTCCCTAGACATCTCCTATGGACTACTGTGGAGAAAGGATCCTGGGCTAGACAAACCTGGATCGGATGCAATAAGGCTGTTCTTGCAGTCTCAGTGGATGTGCTATTTATAGACTAGGCTGCTCAGAGAAGACTTAACTGACCAATACCTGCCAGGAAGCTCTCATGAGGTCTGCTGTAATTCACTCTGAGGCTTTTGGTGATGTGGACTGTGGTCTGCTCACTGGAGTTCTTGCAGGCCATCTTCAGCCCACCACAGAAAGGAGCAAGGGAACATCAAATGCTTTGAGCTGTGCTTTGGAAGCGCAGGAGGCATTGTGTCCCTTGGAGTCTAGGTGGGTCCAGCTAGGACAAATTTGGGGCAGGGTTTTTGACTGAAGCTCGCCATTTGAGTAGTCCTGTCAACCTTCCACATGCTGTAGAAGCCCTTGCGAAGGCAGCAATGACAGTGTGATCCATACACCTTGAAAGTGAGTGCTGGGGCAGACACTTTCTACTTAAAACAATTTGAACACAGAGCATTTGTCCAGGGCATTTAATTATGCCACCCCACCAGTCATGGGGATTTTGTGCTTTCTTCCTGATATAATTTTGGACATTTGCTTTGTAGATGTTAAGACTATGAAATAGCTTGAGTTTGTACATTACAATTAGTATGTGTCGTAGTTCAGCCCCGATTGGGACCAGACTACGCAGTCTCTCTCTCACTCCCTCCACCCTCCAAGAGAATAGGGGGAGATAATATAAGAAAAATGGCTCGAGGTTTGAGAAGGACAGGGAGAAATCCTTAAAGTTACCGTTACGGGCAAAACAGACTCGACTTGGGGAAGACTATTCATTTCTTTCTAAAACTAGCAGGAAAATGAGACAGAGAACAAGATAACCTCCCCCCACCCCTCCCTCTTCCCAGGCTTAACATTATCTCTACTACCTCCCCACACCGAGCGGCACGGGGGGGAAGAGGGAATGGGGGTCATGGTCAGTTCATCAGGTGTTGTTTTACGCCGCTGCTTCATCATCGGGGGAAGAACTCCTCACATTCCTCCCCTGCTCTGTTGTGGGATCCCCACCACGGGCCACTTCATGAAACTGCTCTGGCGTGGGTCATCTCTTCCACAGGGTGCAGTCCCTCCAGACCAGCTGCCCCAGCAGGCCCTCCATGGGCCACAGCCTCCTTCAGGCTTCTGCCTGCCCCGACGTGGGGTCCTTCACGGGCTGCAGGTGGATCTCTGCTCCTCCGTGGACCTCCATGGGCTGCAGGGGGACAACCTGCTCCACCACAGTCATCACCACAGGCTGCAGGGGAATCTTGGCCAGGAGCTGCATTACTCCTCCCCCTCCTTCTTCACTGACCTTGGCGTCTGCAGCTGTTCCTCTCAGAAAAAAAGTTCTTCACAACAGGCTGGCAGATGCCTCTCAGGATCTTTTTTACATCTCATTCACTTCTCATCTCCTCTCCACTTCTTGCAGCCGGGCTGGGCTGAGTCGGGCCCAGTCGGCTGCCTGGCAGGAGGCCAGAGGGTGAGGCCTGCAAGGCCCACAAGGCTCATGCCTCCCCCTCTCTGCCCCCGCTCAGCTGCTTCACATCTTCTCTCTCTTTTTTTCTGTTTTCCCCTTCTTAAATACGTTATCGCAGAGGCCTTATCATGGAACATTTTGCTACCAATTGGTTTGGCCTTGGCCAGCAGCGGGTCCATCCTAGGCCTGGCCCAGTCCACTGAACAAAGGCGAGCGACTTCTAGCAGTTTCCTACAGAAGCTACCACCTTAGGCCCCCCCTTAACTAAACAAAACCAGAACAGTATGAGTTGGAAGTAATGACATATCTAGTCTAACGACCCTTCTGGTTTTCTCAGAGAAGGGAGATATTTGCATTGAAAAGATGTAGAGCTATTAATTGCATGGTTTGCTGCTCAAACTCAGAGCAGGCTTTCATCTAGACAACTGAGATAGATAGGAGTCTACATCTGTCTTCTTACTTCACATTTATTTCTTTTTCACATATGTAGAGCCAAGAGCAAGAAAAAATATTCTTTTAAAAGCTGTGAAGTGCCATATTATGAATGAAGCATATGTTATGAAAAAATATGGATTGGAAAGTAACACTGAGCTGAAAGGAAAGGACACCCTGCTGAGAGGAAGCTAGCAAGGGGATATCATAGATGCAATAACTACATAAAGAGACATTTAAACATATGTTGTCTTTCAAGCTGTCGTTAGAACTTTGTCCTTGCTGCCTTCTCTCTTAAGTTGTGTTGTGCTGGGAACTTGTATGGAGATGCTGCTCTGTGTCCAAAGAGTTTCAGATGCCATTTCCAGTAGTGGGAGGTGAGCTATCCATGTATGAAAGGCTGCACTCTAAGTGGTGGTTGCAATTAAATGCTCTGGAGTGTGCAACTGAATGCCAGGTCAGTGAGTGCTGCCACACTGTTGGGGGACCCTTGGGCAGGTTCTGGGCTGGGTGTATCAGTTCTGACGTTCAGGAGTTGTCTGCTTTTCTGCAGCTCTTGCATGCCCTTGGATGAGACAATTTACTGCTTGGTTTACTTTCTCTGCCTATAAAGCAGAAGTGATAGTATTTATTTGATCCTATTTTCCTACACACTCAGAATCCACTTGCATAGGTGAGGGCCATGTAATGAAAAGATAAGATGAAAAGAGGATCTATTCTCTAGAAAGTTACAAAACTGCCAAGAAAAACTCATTAAGAGAATTTTTATCTTTACACTTGGATGCTGTCCCAAAGCAAACCTTTACAGCTTTACCTGTAATTAATGAAAGTTCCATTTAAACTTTATCCTACCAGAGAGAAAAGGAGAAACTCATAGTCCAGTTGTGAAAATATTGCAGCCTGGATTCTGCTGATACTCTTTTATCGGTTGGTAACGTTTTACCCGAAATACTGGGATGCTGGTCACAGTCTCTCTAGTAATACCAAATGTCTACCTACTGTTCCTTGGAGGCCAGCACATGAAAATCCAGGGACGAAGAGCTCAGTATATTGAGAGAGATTCTAATAGTCTTTGAGTAAAATCATGGGACTACAGAAGTGGGAAGAATATTTTTGGTTTTTCCTGAATTTTTACAGGTCCCTGTTGAGCTCTCCCTGGCCTCCTTGAAGCAAAACAAATAACAATCCTCCTGTTGAGACTTTAGAGTTAAAATGACTACGAATATTGTTGCTGTGAAAGCTGCCAACATAAAGCTTCAAAATATTGCAGAGAAAACTAGATAATCAAAACTTGTTTAAAAACTCATTCAAACCCAAAGTGAATGTGTTGACCAGATCAGCTGAAAATCGATAGTTGTCTCCATCGCATTGCTGAATTAAGCTGTTGTATTGGCCCTTTCCTAAATTTTTGTCTTTGCCTCCTGTTGTGATCGTGTGATGGAAGTGCTGGGAAGAAGCATGTGTGCCGTTGCCCTACTGGAGTCTTTACTTTTGCTTAGGCTGTTCTGCTTTCGGAGGAGCAGGATCTGCTCAACTCCCTACTGTTGCCGTTGAAAGCTGCTCAGTGCAAACGGTTGTGGGCTTTTGGCTGCCTTATCTTCCCGCAGGAGTAGCTGCTGCACAACGCAAAGGAAAATATGCTTGGTTCAGCGGAGAGGTGGATTATTAATTACTTTCCCAAGCTGAGCAAATCAGGTAAGCAGGCTCTGCGGCTTCTCTCACAAGTGCCTGGTTGGCTTGACTCAGGTAAGTTTATCCCATAAAAGGCAGCTGCTTGCATACTAGCTGCCTCTGCGACTCCACCTTGAGCAGCTGTTTGAACATGTAAATATGTGTTTCTGGTAATTATTGTCCAGGTTCCCTATCTTAGAAAAACTGGGGTGCTGCTAAGGTGAAGTAGTTGTGGGTGAGCAAGAAAGATGGATTGCCCCCAACACTTTGTTTTTCAAGTTCCTCTGAGAACCAGAGAAGCATGAGGAAACAGCTGTCCTGCTGAAACAGCAGAACAGATCTGTGTTTTATAGAGATGCAGCATCCGAAATCGTGGTATCCCAGGTGAACTTTTTTGGTTAGTACCTCTCCCCAACTGGCTTTGCTCCTCCCCTTGCATTCACGCAGCCTTGTGCTCCCATGATAATAATCCACCCCCAGCTATTATAAGCAGTACAAACAAATGACAAATCTCTGGGTGCAGGAAGGTAACAAGAGGCTGATCAGTAGCTTTAGTTATCTTTCCTTCATGTTTATTGCAGTCTGCTGCAGTTATTTCAAAGGCACTGACATTGATCGACAACTTCTATTAAGGCCTATCCAAGGCAGCTGGATTGAACAGATACATTAAATAAAGCAGTTATTGCTTTTCATTGCCTTTCCGTAAAATATCACTGCTAAATAGCTTCTGCCATCAGATGCAGTTAGGTACATGGTTTTAATTTGAGGGACTGCTTTATAACACTGCACAATTGACACTGGTCTTTGTTTCCCCTACAATAATGATTGTGTACATCCTGGAGAATTGATGAGCTGTCTTCTGAGGGTGGAGGGGGGAGCTGGGGTGGGGACAGCCGCCTTTGTTGCTCTCGCTCTTTTTTATACTTGCCGTGCTTGTCAGTTGTTTGCAGCACGGACAGAAATAATGTCAAGCAGGGCCCCTTATCTCAGGATGTTGTAATGTAGCTGCTGTAAGCCCTCGCCTGGAGACGAGATAAGAGCAACCTTACAAGCTTGTGGGGGAGCGAGGAGGGGGGCCAGCAGTGCCATTGCTGGGACAACAATGGCAGAGCTGTCACTTGCACATTATGACTCTCTCTTGGTGCCAAGGAAAGACATGTATGCTGAGTGGTGAATAACAAGCATGAAAATAAAAGTCCCGAATGTTCATCTAATAATGATGTATTTGTAACAGGATTATACTGCCCAATGATATTCTTTCTTTATCTCCTCACTAAATGGTGGGGCAGCTGTGTGCTTTGGCACAGCCTGATGTCCTTTCTTTTGTGTGCTGCATATTAATCCTTTATTGAAGTAATTAAATGTGTGCTTAATGGCAATGAGCTGGCAGAATGAACGTACAATTGAATTAGCAGTTATGATGGGGACCATGCTACAAGATGAACTAAATGCAATTACTGTAGGCATTTTTCTCCAAGTCAAATCTGGCTACATGACATGACTTAATTACAGCTTGTTAGACACACTCTCTGATCTCGTAGTGGTGCATGTGGAGGCACAGCTTCAGCTCTGTCATGTACCTGTAACACACACA
This sequence comes from Chlamydotis macqueenii, assembly GCF_036417535.1. NCBI lineage: Eukaryota > Metazoa > Chordata > Aves > Otidiformes > Otididae > Chlamydotis > Chlamydotis macqueenii. The sequence goes on along the minus strand of NC_141559.1, from coordinate 18,194,707 downwards.
CACAGGCACCCATTTACTGGGACATTTAGCCTGGTGTCGGTGGGGATTCCCGACATGGCTGCAGGCAACTCTCAGTTGTGGTGGGAAACATAGATTAAAAAACAGGCAAAGAACAGAAGAGGAAGGCCAGTGTTCTGCTGATGAGAATCTCGTGGGGTCTTTGACCAGCTTCTCGTTGTCTGGTGATCACCCTCCTTTCTTAGGGAATACTCACTCTTCCTTGAGGACAAAGTGGACAAAGAGCAACTAGTAGAGTCTTCTGTGGAGTCCTCTCAACATGTGTGCCTCTGGTCAAACTCTGCTCTCTGCAGGACTGCAGATCAACTTGTCTGACCCCAGCTGGACATCTCTAGTCCAGCAGGAACAGAGTTTAGGAGTTGGTTTTTGAAAAAATTTTGAAACAAAATGGAAGAAGGCAAACTGCTTTTAATTTGCAGTGTTAACAAAGTTCTACAACATGACCTACAGTTGCATCAGGACAAAGCTAGTGCTGTAATTTAGGATGTAGTAAAACACTGAGATTTCTGACACTAGGGGGACTGTAACTACAGTATTGCAAGTATGGATTTCACAGCTCTTTAGTGATCTAAAATGTCAAGTCCTAGGTTCCCAGAGGTGTTTTGTCAGTGGTTCAAAATTGGACTAAGCTTCAGCTGTCATAAAGGAAAGATTTGGTCTGTTTTATTAACTATTGACTCTGGGTCATTGTTAGCAGCACATAGGCATCTCCACTGCCAGGGCCTGTCTTGTATTACTGACACGCAAAAGACAAAAAGGCCTTCTTGCCTGGTGCTCCTCCGTGCTCTTAGGTGCTGTGTGCCCATTGTAGCCAGAGTTGCATGCCTTTGAGGAAGGCAGGCTCTGAAGTATGAAACCTCTCTCAGAAGGTCCTGAGACAGAAATGTGTTGTGGCCACACAGACCTCAGTCTGGTGGCAGCACAAACCTTTCCTTACCTCAGATAGAGCTCTGCTGTCAAGTCAGCGCATCTCAGAGCTTATCAAGTTTCAAACTGCCAATCTCGTGTGGCCCTTCTAGGTGATTGCAAAGCTTTCAGGGTGTCTCTGAGTTACTCAGGAAAGGTGCAGGTGATCAGTGTTGCATTTGGGTGCTCCACTTTCTTGTGTTGTTTATGCCCTATATTCATTTCTAAATCTGACACAGCACCACAGAGGAGAATATGGTGACAGAAGTGGCAGTGAAACTGGTGGTACAATATGGAACTGTTTATGAAACAAAAAATGTATTTTTTTAAATTTTAACATAATAAGGGAAACCTTCTGGTCACCGGGGCTTCCAAGGTTTACTTTATAGCCTTCATTCTCTTTGGGGCCATAAATGAAACCCTTTCAGCCCTAATGACCACAATGACTTTCCTCGATCGTGTTATTGCTACTTTGGCACATTTATTGCTTTCACACGCACTAATGGATGAGTTTGGATATGTTAACAATTTATATATCATTTGATCCGAAAAAAAGAGCCCCCTCCCACCAACCAAACTAACTTAGCCCTGAGGATTGAGTAGCTTTTAAGGAGTATAAATGAATTTAATGCTTTAGAAAGAGCTTCTGTAAATTATGAACATGACACCTATTACATTAAGCTGCATTAAGCATTAATACATCTTCATTACTGGCAGGTTGCCCAAACCTCCAAGGTTGAAAAAGCTGCCAGAAATGACCAACATGGTAGTCACCTAAGCTGAGATTTATGACCTCTTTTTGGGAGGGTAGGACACCTTGACTCTCATCCTGCTGCATTTGCCTATGAAGAAATGTCCTCATAATACCTGTTGCATGATGGCTTTTTTCCTAAAGTTTTGTTGGCCTGTCTGCATTGGAGTGTCAGACTCTTAGGTAAAAAGGTGCAATAAATCTCGTGGAAGCTGCTGCAGAAATAGAAACTAGTTTTGCTAACCTTTTTAAGCCACTGGTAGTAGGTTACTTGACAGATTTTTCTAACCACTGGCCAAAAATTATCTCACTGAGCAGGCAATATTAATTTCTTATTGTAAATCCTTTCTGCACTGTAGGCATCACAGGCTGGAATTGCTGAATTGGTGTTTCCAGTGGTTGTGGAGCAAGAAAGTCTAAAAAATAATCACAGTACATTAATGAAAGCCTGCTCTACATGGTCAAAGAAAGAAATAAAAGTGATTTTAGTGTCTTAAAAAGCAATATCCATTAGACTCACATTTGGCTAAAAGTGGACTGCAAGGCTTTTATTTCAACAAGATGTACAGGCGCAGGGGAAAAAAAAAACAAGCTAAATGCTTCTGACATTGTAATTGATTTTAAGTGGTACATTTATGAGACTTTCAATTCATGTTCCAGATGGGATTTAGCAATGCAACTTCTGAGATGGTTATGCTGTCGTTCTTGAAAGAACAGTTTGGTGGTTCCTCTATTCCCAGAACAAGTACTGACTTGGGCTCAATGTTTACACCTTGCAATGAAGTAATACTTGAACTAGGGACTGCCTTTTCCAAATGGGAATACATAGCACACCTTAGGAATCTCAGTGCCACAGGATGCTGTAATGAGCCTCACATTGGCAAGGAGAGGGTAATCCAGTGTCTTGGAGAGGCTGTAATATGAAACTGTAATCCAAGCATAAAGCAATGTGGTCACTACATGAGATGGAAATTTAATGGATATTTTTCATGGTGTTGGAATATATGAAGCAATAAATTGCTTTTCTGGATGATTTAATGCTGAAACAAGGTTGAAGACTTCGGTAACTGCACATGGTTTACTGCAAATACACTAGCTTTACAGTGGTAAATGTATAACCTATTAGCAGTGGAGGGAAGGGAAAACAAGCAAACCTCAGAGCCCTTTAATCAAAGCAATATTCCAAGGTTCAAAGTCAAGCTCTCGGAAGTTGAGAAATACCATATTTAAGGTAACCTAGCCTTCTGAATCACATACTCTGTGAATGTGTTTGTGTGTGTATCTGGGTGTGCACATTTTTTTTATGGGTTTCAATTATATAAAAGCATGTTTGTTTCTTCCAGATATGACCAGCTTCACTGCACAGCATGAACCATGCACAAAGTGTGAAAAAACTCTACAATATTTCTTCCTGTAGTGATGGCTCAATGCCAGGAGTTATGTAAACTCTGCAATAAATATGCATTTAATAATTTCCTGATGTTTTTCTTTGTTTTTTTCCTGATGTTTTTCTTTGTTTTTTCTTTGTGTCACTGCTGTAGACAAATATTAATGAATTTATCTTTATTGTTTTCCTGTGAAACAGCCAACTAACATACTTTATATACTTTTATACATTGAGTATAATTCAACAGAAGTCAGTGAGAAAGTCTGAGTGCTTCAAGTTAAGCACGTGCTTATATCTCTGTGGGATCAGGGCCTTTAATGCCTTTACTGGATTAGTGTCAATGTGAAAATGAAAATAAATAGTAAATGACATCAGTGTGACTTCTTTGAAACTGTGAAGCTTACTAGAGTGTCCTGGAAAGCACATTAAGAGGAAATAATTTGACATGCAGAATTTAGATATGCACTTATCTCTAACTGGAACTATGCTTGCTGTTCTTGGCCTGTTTGTTTGAGTGTTTAGTTGTTTGCAAGCAAACACGACAGGTGGTAGTATTGTCTGTTCTCTTAACTTAAACTTAATTTGAAAGGGCATTGGGCTTTAGGGAGATTATCCTGGTTCTGTTGATGTGTATGGCAAAACTCCTATATCGAGAGGTGTGTCCAGGAGGATGTGCCTGAAAATGAAAGCTCTCTTCCTGCTATAAGGTGCCTTCAGGAAAGCTCTGTGCCTTTGTCATCCTCTAAGAAGTTTGGTGCTTCTGAAGAATGTACTTGTTTATTTAATTATCTCATCTTTTGTAGCTTGTCCAACTTATTGTGTGTTTCTCAAGAGAACAAATAAGATTGCTTTTTTGACATCTTTCCAATTTTTACAGAAACTTTTTTCATAAACAAAATAATGTTAATTGTTTTCCCAGCCCTTATCATAAATTAAATTTTTACCAGAATAATTTATTTTAAGTTTGCTTTATCATTTATAATTAATTCCTACACACTTCAAGCTGTACAAGGGAATATGGTCTTGAGCCTTTTTGGTTATTGTAAAATCCTGTCCAAAAGCTGGCAGAAACTGTAGGTCACTATTAAAGTTATGCAAAAAAATGTGCATCTACTAGCTTCAAAGGAGTTGAAGGAAAATATCCATATAGCTTGAATAGAATAATTGAGCTTTTGCATCAACCCTAATATTTAAGCTAAGAACGTGCAAGTGTATCTAAACATGGGAAGATCAAGTACTTGAGGTTTCTCTGGAAGCTGGAAAAGACTCTGTATGAGGTTAGGATCTCTTTTAATTGAAGGCTTGTGTGATAATCGCATCCAAAGCCAAAAGGTCATTGGGTAGTTGTTTTTTTTTTTTTACTAAGTGCTGTCCTGACTCTGAAAGATGTCATAGTTTGTTACAGGAGGTAATGCTTCCTATTAGGCATAGGGAAAGAAAATATGCATATACTTTAAAGCATGTGAACCACTTACTTCTCCATGTAAACCTTGTATTTCTAGATGTTCCAGTCTACAGTAAAGAGCACAGCCGATTACTCTCTACTGTGCTTCACAGGAAAAGTTGGTGAGTGTGTAATGATTCTCTGACTTAGTAAGTGTGCCCAAAGGGCTTTACAGGTTTCAAGGCCTGAAGTCCTTTTTTGGGGAACAGGTATGAGATGGATAATTATTTGTAATTCTAGAAACATGTATAGTAAAGTATGTGTATTCTTTATATATGTATTTCTATATACACATGCTCTGATAGAGTAGCATGTATTAGCATAGTAACCTGAGTTTTAATGTGACACTGTACCTTCTGTATGAATATCCAAATATTGTAGTCAGCTGTCAGTGGTTCATAGTGACGTTACATGGAAGAATTATATATATGTAAAATGTACCTATTTTAGAAACTATGTAATTATCAAATATTTATCAAACAAAATATTGCACTTCATAGACGTGAAGTGCAAAAAGTGCATAGAAGTTGGGAATTCTAAAACCAAAAAGTTATCCATATTTAAATTTAATGAATTCTATTTTCTCTTCTCTCCCAAGTAGGCAGAAGAGAAGATGAGAGTTATGCATCTTAGCTGTTGTCTTTGTTAAGCCAAGCATCTAAATGTGTTTTACTGTGTATCTAGAAGAAATGCAGAGTGACCTTGGGCCCTTGAGTGAGCTCACTTACATACTTAACTAAGTATAGATAAAGACATCTGAAAATGTTGGCGCATGTTATTACAGCTTCAGTCTTAACCCAGTGGGATACCAAATGCACTGAAACCAAGTCTTAGTTAAAACTGTATTATTTGATTATTTTAATGCTGCTAGAGCACATGTTTGCTGGGACAGGGACCAGCTTGATGTCTTTTTCACAGCTTGAAGTGGGTATTTTATTTTTCTGTTGAGTGACTTAAGTAGGAAAATGCTCTGATATCATAAGTAAGAACTGCTTTGCCCCTGTGTAGCCCTCATTTGATGTACCTGATTGCTCCTTTATTATGCAAAGGTAACCTAAATATCAGAGGTGAGATTAGTTTAAAGCAGGAAGCTGCTTGTAAGTCACATGAGAGATTGTTGGTCATACTGCATCTCTTCATAACCTGCTCAGTGTGTCCCATTCAAAGCACAGGGCAGGAACTAATCTGATTAGTGGTTTCAGTGCTGTTTGGAAATGGACTGAGAATTGGAAGGAAGGTGCAGGAATGAACTCTTTGCATGGCTGGTTTTGTTGCTAATAATGCCCAAGCTGTGTCATCGTCAAGGCAATGCTTGCTGAAGATGAGCTAGCAGAGAAAGGAATACTTTTTTTCTTTTCCAGTTCAGGAATAGTTAACCATAGGTTTACACAGGTTATAAATGTGCTTATAATACAAAGGACTGCTCTGTGTGTGTATTTGCCTATGGTCAGGTGGAGAAATACAGGCATTCTATAGATAAATGTGCTTCAAGTAAGACCTCAGTATCCGAGAGCAAGAACTCCATCAGTTCCCTTTCCTTTCCAGGGTTTGGGAGGGAGATGAGTCTGGCACAGAGCTGTGCTTGGGACACTTCTGCAGGCATGAAGAGGTATTAAGGAATATGGAATGGTTTTAGGCAGTGCTCCACCATACTATGTGGGTGTGTTTTACAAAGCCTGTTGAGTTTGACCATTTCCAATACTTTCCAACAAGAAAGGAAGATTTGAAGTCAGGAATTTTCTGCAGAGTCAGCTCCTAGATTAGGAGCTGTATTTTAGTGGTTCATCAGACTCTAGGGTCTTTCAAATCCCAGTAGATACCAGAGGCTTTTGTGTTTGTTCCTGAGTGATCTTAGACAGAATTGCCCTACCTCAGGTATGTGGGATCCTCTTGCTGTTCCTATGAGACAATTTGTTGTTTTGATTGCTGTGAGCTTTCTGGATGTGAGCTTTTTGCTGAAAGTTTTAATGAGACTGAGATTGCTTTTACAAATGAGCACTCAATACGCCATTAAAATTATTCTCTCACTGAAAGACGTCATACTTGAGAGGCTGCTGCAACCACAAGAAAAAATGGCTCACGCACCAGCCAATGAAGTCAGTAAATCAAAATAAATAAATGGAAATGCCAGGGGCTATGAGCATGTGCTTGATGCAGTTCAGAGCAATTACTGTTACCTGAAGGGAGGGAATCCATCATGTAGAAGCAGCCCTACCTGTGGGTGGAAAACCTGTGCAGATCAGCATGGTTTCAGCGATGGCCTCTCAGTGGGAGGCATTGCCTCTGAGGGCACAACATGAAAGCTGAGCTTGACTTTCTTCAAGGACTCCAGTTATTTCTTGGCTTGCTATTTTTGCACAGGCATCTCACTCTCACTAGGAAGTGGTAATCTCAACTTCTGTCCAGGAGGGATGTTATATTCTTTTGGACCATTGAGAGCAAACGGATCTTGTGATGCTGCTCATTTGCAGTGGCTGCATGTAGAAATGATCAGTGAATGTATGTGTGTTGGTGTAGGGTACCTAAACCCTGTGATGGTGGAGATTTTAAACACTGTTATGAATTAAAGTAGGATTCTTCCATGTATTTCCTTGTTTGGAATAAATGGTGGTATGAAATTCAGCCTAATTTCCCCAGAAAGAAAATCAGTTGACCCTCACATTCCTAAAAGCTGAACTAAAAATTTGGAGGCTCACATCAAAGCTCTGTAAATAAAGTGAGTAACACTTTGGACGCTTCTGGTGGGGAGCGGGGGAGGGGGAAATTCCCTCTATAAAGAACACCCAAGTATTTAAAAAGAAATGGTTAGGTTTAAATATCTCACTGTTTTTCTTCTCCAGGGCTCCATGCTGAGGATTTTATTTTCCTTTGCAATGCTTATGCTGCTGAGCCCTTTTCTCAGAGGTAGGCTGACGTTAGCACACTGAAGCGACTAGCAGGTTCACCAGAGCAAGTTTATTTGTAGTGCGGCCTGAGCTGCGTTTGAGGGTGCCTTTATGATTCAGAAGGCTCCACAAGGTTTGAATATCAATGGCACTTCAAAGGACTATAGCTGTGAATGAGCAGACATGCTCCCTTGCAGGCCCCAGAACAGAGAGGGAGAGAGAGATGCGTTCAAAGGTAGGAAATGGGTAGCATTTGTCCAAGGGTACTAAGAGCAAAGTAGGCACCCCAGGTCTTCATAAATGTGGTGGAGTCTGTCTGGGATCTGCAGACTGTGAGGGCTGTATAGAAACTACTTGTAGCAGCCAGACTGCTCTCCCCCCTTCACAGCCCTGTGTGCCCCTTCAATCCAGCCAAGAATTGAGGAAAAAGAAATGCCTTCACTTTTCCCCTACAGAGTTTTTTTTTTTTCTTAGAGAGATATAAATGGAAACCATGTAATTTATCTTAGATTTTCTCAGGTATCATTTTAGATTTTGGGATTCTTTCCTAAGCCACCCAAAGCTCCTTTTTTTGCTCTTCTTTTTCTGTCTAAGCAAAACTTAAACATGGGGTAGTTCCTTTTTCTTAATCTTTTATTTCAACTAAGCTAAGTACTTGTTTTTATTACTGAGGGATGAGCGAGGAAGAGACCTATGGTAGTTTTTGGTCTTAACTGCTGATGCAGTACTAAAAATTATGTTAGAGATTAGCAAAGCTGGGCAAAATCTAGGACTTCTTGCTGGCATAATCAAAGGTACTCACTTCTGTAAGAAGATTCCATCCTTATTGATAAGGCCAGTGGATATGGGAGAAGGCTGATATCCTTACTTTAAGGATAGGAAGCTTGTGAACAGATATTAAGTGACTTGACCAAGGTCATTCAAGCAAACAGTGGCAGGAACAGGAAACTGATGGCAAAACAAAGTGATTTCGTGCTGCAGTAATGAGCTATAGCTAATAGCTTGGCCTTGATACCTTTTAACTAAATTAACTCTGCTCAGGCAGAGTTTTGATGATTTTTCTTTCCATTTTAATTCTTTCGACAGGATTTCCCTACCACCACCACCTTTTTCTCTGAAAATATGCTATATCAGAACTCATATTGTAAACTTCATGAGGTAGGAGAAACCACCTGTGTGTCCATATGGCAATACATTGGCAAAACCTACTTATGAATTGGATCCAGACCAGACAGGCTTTTTGGGTATATCTGTGCTGTGTTGTGAGGTAGGCAGAATACTTTAACATCTACTGCTATGCCCTTTTAGGAAATGGTCATGTTTCTCACGAGTGGTTAAAAGTCAATTGCCTCTTTTTCTGGTGGTGGTGTAGATATTTTCTGTGTAGAAGTGGCTCTCTCATAACCAGTGACCCTGTTGTGGTAGGCACTATCACAGACTGTTACGGAGATGCCTTCTGTGATGTGCAACACTGTACCTAATAGCCCTCTGCTGCTGAGACACCATTCGTTGTGTTTATGCTGCGAAGGGAAGGACTGGAACTGGACTTTCTGCCCTGACTGTGGCTGCACCTGAGTTGAATGTGCTTAGGCTTTTGGAGAACCTCAGCAGTATCCTAGCAGTGTTTTCATGGTAACCCTTGCAACTTCCAGACCTTGAATGCATGCATGGATGGAGCGTGCTGTAGCTTTGGACTGATTGCATCACTTGCAAGCGCAGAACTCTGGATGCACTGCCCAGGCAAATCTTGCCAAATGAGTGCCAATAACGGATTAGTACGTGCTAAGCTTGAAGATCTCTAATGATTTCATGCGAGGTAGGAAATGCACTGATTTACTTAGTTGGTAAAATGCCATGCTTTGTGTTCCACTAGGGAAGCTTTCCTCCCTTCATGCTTATAGATATAATTAAATTGAACTTGAATGTTTAAGCAGTTCGTTTACAGAAATCAGCACATAATTTTGAGCACTGCTAGTCCATCTGCTTATGAAATGTCAGACTAAGTATGATACTAGAGTATGTGTACAGAATAGTGTTCAGCAATGCTTTTAAGATGTTCTCAAAAATCCATTAATAAAATGTGCCACACGTCTGTGTTTCCTGCCCTGCGTAGTTAGCAGCTGAGGGATTTTCTTTCTCTTTGACTGAACAAAGTATAATGCTCCAAGTGGCTGTTTAAGATTGGGTGTTAAATTTTGCAAACTAGTTTTGCATTAACCACAGTAGAAAAGCAGCTTAGGGCCCACTGACCAAAAGGTACTTACAGGCTACATTTGCATCTACATCCTTGTCATAATTTCTTGTGAACTCTTCCAAGGCAGAGGAGATGATATGCTTTACATCTGAACCTGAACTGCTGGGGACAGGTTCCAGTTTGCTGATCTACCACAAGGTTTTCTGTAGCCAGGAATGACATCCTTGTTGGCCATGTTAACTAGGCTGATTTGGGGAGAGAAAGTATAATTTTATTTCAGCTACACAAATGTGTTCCAATTTTAGCTTGTTTTATGCTAGCAGAAGGCTGTCTAGTATCTGTATTTCTGTATGTAATTATTTTTGGAACTTTTATTTTTATTCATCTGTATCTCGGCTGAGACGTATTTTTCTCTTTAGACTGATGGGTTGCGCTTGTTTTATTCACAAAGAAGTTCTTTCTTCAGACCAAAGGCTATATTTTATGTTGATATTCCTAATCAGCTTACCTTCAAAATTGTTGGAGTATACTTATGTGTCTAATCTTTCAATATTTAATCTGATCTTGTTTGGTTTGGAGGAAATGTCTTTGTTAGCCATTGTTTGCTCAGGACTTTGATAATACAGGCACTTTGCTAGTGTTAAGTATTTGTTTTGCTAGTATTTGTGGTTTTATTACATCAGACTAAGGCCCAAAGCATATTACTCCTGGACAGTAGCCTACATAATATACAGGCATAGTCTTGCTATTGCTTTGGTTCCAGTGATAGATCCTGCTTGAGAACCATGGCTAGTTTTGGCAGCTCAGGAACAGTTGCCTGCCCTAGTGGTGCTCATGCCGCTCAGCGGGGCACATAAGAGACTGGAAATACATGCATTTCCGTGCTGAAATCTGAGGAGGAGCCAGAGGAGGCTCTGCTCTACCTCAAACCTGGCAGGGCAAATAAATATTGAGAGGACAGAGAAAGAGATACTAGGGATGGGTGGAAGAAAGCTGGTGGTAAAAGCAGTTATGACAGTTGTTGAAGAGAGGCTGCAGACATGGAGCATACCTCCAGTGTCAGTACAGGTTTCTTACCCCCTCCTCTAAGTGTGCAGGGAACTGCCCAGCATCTGAGCATCATCAATGTGTTAAGATGGAAGAGAGTGCATATCTTTGGTACATGGGCAATTGCTTTTGTCCTTGCTCTGAAGACATCTGCTCCTGAATTTCATAGAATCATAGAATAGTTTGGGTTGGAAGGGACCTTCAAAGGTCATCTAGTCCAACTCCCCTGCAAAGAGCAGACACATCTCCAAACAGATCAGGTTGCTCAGTGCCTCATCCAACCTGGCCTTGAATGTCTCCAGGGATGGGGCATCCACCACCTCTCTGGGCAACCTGTTCCAGAATTTGTGCAGCATCTGTTCACTTCTTTGCAGTGGAGCTGCAGAGAAACTCTGAGCGTGGAGCAGACGTCTACAGCCCTTTTGGTGGTGCCACGTGAGTCAGTCTGTACGTGTGCTTTGTCACTTCAAGTATGCTCCTGTCTAGCGTGGCTGTCCCTACCCCATGCAAGGGCTGAGACCCTTCCAGCATGCCCAAGCACGAAGCAGGAGTCCGTGACTTCACAGACTTCGTTGTGCGCATGCTTCGCTGATGGTGTATTAGTGATTCAGCTGTTGTGCCAGCCTAATGACACCGTATTGCCATTTTGTGAACTCTGCTGTGCAGACAGAAGCTTATTAGTTTCTGCAAGGATTTACTTTTTTTCCCAGACCCATCTCTTGTTTTATAAAGCTATCACGTACCATTTAAATACTTACCGCTGTTCTACAGTGTTCTTACAGTACTTTCTGCTCTGATATATTGCAAAATGGTCTATGTTAAATCCCAGGCAATAATGATTCAATATCAATCATTATTATAATTTTTGGTCCAGTGATATTTTGGTGAGGTCTGAATAAGATAAAAGGAATTAGTCTTTCAGGGATAGACTTTGTCATTATTTTTCATTATTTACTTTATTCTTGGAATATTCTCAGTGACTTTTTTCAGATGACTTGCAGTATTAGAATGAGTAAATAGGGTAAGAGTGAAAACATACTGTGTAGGAGAGCTCAAAGCTGGGAAAGCAAATCAAGTCTGATAAAATTTTTCTCTGTTACAGTGTATTTTCTATGGCATGTTTTTACTGTTCTTAGGTGGTTCCGGTTTCTCCTTTGCTCTAAATATACTTTTTGCTCAGATGCATTTTGAGGGTGCATTCTAGACTCACTTCTATGTTCTACATTGACAATTTTTTTTTTTTGAGGTCCATAAACACTCTCAAATTTGGCCCCCATTTTTAGAAGTCTTATTTCTTTTTATTAAAATGCTTAGCACCCGTTCTCTAGCAGCCAAGTGATACATTGTACTGCTTAGGATGAATGAGCCTTAATAAATGTGATTATATGTTTATAATCTCTCTTCTATGAGTAGATGGCTGCGTGCAGCCATACTCAGCCATTGCTCTACAGAACAGCATACCAGAGCATTTTCTGCAGAGGTTTCTTCGGCAGTCCAAGTGGCTGCACAGATTTTATCTCATCAGTGACACGGTACAAGGAGTCATTCAGCACTTTGAGTTTAACCCATAACTCCAAGATATGAAGCTATTAATTTGAAAACATGTCAATGAAAATTGATGTGTGACACTCTGTCTGCAAAACAGGCCAGAAAGTATCATGGACTCTAGATCTTGAGCCACAGCCCCTGCCTGTAAGCTGGGCAGTTTCCCACTCAGCAGAAGGGGGTACTTGGTGCTAAGCTACGGGTGTAGCTTTCTGTTGTCGTAGTTCTAGGTAGAATCAAAATCGGGTTCCCCTTGTCTTGAAATACTGCTGTTGGCACCAGTGGAGGTAGGGTCAGGTGTTTGCTACAGAGGATAACCTCCTCTCCTTCACACTAATTTCATCCAGCTACTTTGGCTGGGGTAAGCAGCAGGATCAGACCCAAGTGCTCAGTGCTAGCTCCAGAAGCTGTTGCTCTGTGGGACTAACTGTGAGAGTGAACGGTGGGCACACTTTGAGCTCATAGGAGCTTACTGGACTGAGGAACCTGAAGGTGCACAAGTCCATGGGTCCTGATGAGATCCATCCGCGGGTCCTGAGGGAACTGGCGGATGAAGTTGCCAAGCCACTGGCTATCGTATTTGAGAAGTCGTGGCGGTCTGGTGAGGTCCCCGATGACTGGAAGAGAGGGAACATAACCCCAGTTTTTAAAAAGGGGAATAAGGAAGACCCAGGTAACTACAGGCCGGTCAGCCTCACCTCTGTGCCTGGCAAGGTCATGGAGCAGATTCTCCTGGAAACCATGCTAAGGCACATAGAGAGCAAGGAGGTGGTTGGTGACAGCCAACATGACTTCACCAAGGGCAGATCGTGCCTGACCAATTTGGTGGCCTTCTATGACGGGGTGACGGCATCGGTGGACAAGGGACGAGCAACTGACATCATCTACCTGGACTTGTGCAAAGCTTTTGACACTGTCCCGCACGACATCCTTCTCTCTAAACTAGAGAGACATGGGTTCGATGGATGGACCACTCGGTGGATAAGGAGTTGGCTGGATGGCCGCACTCAGAGAGTGGTGGTCAACGGCTCAGTGTCCATGTGGAGACCGGTCACGAGTGGTGTCCCTCAGGGGTCCGTGCTGGGCCCGGCCCTGTTCAATATCTTTGTCGGCGACATGGACAGTGGGATAGAGTGCACCCTCAGCAAGTTCGCCGACGACACCAAGTTGTGTGGTGCCGTCGACACGCTGGAAGGGAGGGATGCCATCCAGAGGGACCTTGACAGGCTGGAGAGGTGGGCCCATGCCAACCTCATGAAGTTCAACCAGGCCAAGTGCAAGGTCCTGCACCTGGGTCATGGCAATCCCAGGCACAAATACAGGCTGGGCGGGGAATGGATTGAGAGCATCCCTGAGGAGAAGGACTTGGGAGTGCTGGTGGATGAGAAGCTTAACATGAGCAGGCAATGCGCCCTTGCAGCCCAGAAGGCCAACCGCATCCTGGGCTGCATCAAGAGGAGCATGGCCAGCAGGTCGAGGGAGGTGATTCTCCCCCTCTACTCTGCCCTGGTGAGACCCCACCTGGAGTACTGTGTCCAGTTCTGGAGCCCCCAACACAAGAAGGACATGGACCAGTTGGAGAAGGTCCAGAGAAGGGCCACGAAGATGATAAAAGGGCTGGAGCACCTCTCTTATGAGGACAGGCTGAGAGAGTTGGGGCTGTTCAGCCTGGAGAAGAGGAGGCTCCAGGGAGACCTGATAGCGGTCTTCCAGTACCTCAAGGGGGCCTACAAGAAAGATGGGGAAAGGCTGTTTAGTAGGGCCTGTTGCAATAGGACGAGAGGTAATGGTTTTAAAATAGAGCAGGGTAGATTTAGATTGGAAATTAGGAAAAAAATTTTTACGATGTGAGTTCTAGAACACTGGAACAGGTTGCCCAGAAAGGTGGTGGAGGCCCCATCCCTGGAAACGTTCAAGGCCAGGCTGGATGAGGCTCTGAGCAACCTGACCTAGTCAGGGATGTCCCTGCTCCTTGCAGGGGGGTTGGACTAGATGACCTTTGAAGGTCCCTTCCAACCCTCACCATTCTATGATTCTATGATTCTATGAATGTGAAGCTTGAGTGAATAGCTCACTGCAGCTTTTTGGTTCAGACGTACAGTCCACATAGCCTTATGTCTCAGAGAAACAAGCCCAGCACAAAATAGGGTTTGTGTTCTGGCTTTGTAAATACCAAATGAGGGAAGACACATTTAGTGCCAGGGACTAAGCAGCCTTTTCCTTTTGTGTCAGAGATGACTGGAAAGTGCTTTGCCTGGAGCCATGTCAGCAGAGAGGCGGCACGGTACACACAAGCTACACACAAGCTGTAAGTAACAGCCACCCCAAAATTACTGAGGGGAAAAAAGGAGGAGAATACTGCAAAGTAATCATTATTCAGCATTATCAATGAACACTTTTTTAGCTTAGTTACAGTTTTCACATAAATTAGAGGAATGTGCCCAAGTTCAGCAGACACACTTTTCCCAGCATAGTGATTAGTGCGTGTCAGACCTTCCAAGCAAGAATAAAGTGTTCTGTAAGGGTGTGCAAGAAGGGGCAGCTCAAGGTGTGGGGAGCTCATCTGCTGTAATAGAGGGGGATAAGTGGGTAGCTGTAGAATAGAAAATCAGTTTCATAAAGACTTGCTTAAATCATATAATTAGGTGGCAAATAACACAACCGTGTGACACTGTCACACCTGACAGCTGCTGATGTTCAACTGGAGATGTTCTGAGCATTTGGAAAGCTTTACTTTCTTTCTCATGAATCATGTGATAAATAGAAGCAAAATCCTCTGTTAAATGAAGCTGGTAAAATTCCTTTTGACTTGAATAAAATCAGGACTCAGTTCTGGGAGTTGAATATAAAATAGAGCTAAAAGTAGGAAGGAGCCCTATTCTAAAACACTTGAAATGCTCTATTTTTTAAAATCCTTTATTAAAAAAAATCTTTGAGACTTCCTCCACAAGCAACACATCAGTTGATTAGGTATATTTCTCACCATAAGCTTACCTTTCTAGTTGACAAAAAATTACTGAACCTTCTGTGTGGGTTCAATGCCAAGAATAGTAATAGAGAAAAAAAACCTTACGGTGTATTTATGTGTTCACGTCATTCATTTGCGTAAATGGTTGTAGAAGCTTCTTTGATTTATATGGCCAGCAGATGTTGGAACTTGAAGCACCTGCTAAGAAAAGCTGATTCTTTACAGCCGTGGCCTAGCCCTGTCTCCATAGCTTTTTATTTTTCTCCTGGCCTCCTTGCTGTGGCCCAGCGGTATCTGTGCTATTAGTTCATCTGTGCAGGCAGCGTCTGTGGTGGGTCTTGGATGCTCTGTTCTGTGTATCTGCCAGGCTTGCTTTGATAATGCAGCCAAGCCACTGCTGGTTGAAATGTGAAAAATGCCAGAAGCTTCTTTTTCTGTGTGTACAAAATCAGCCCAGTAGGCCTGTGACATGAAGAAAGCATAACTCGTTCTACTATACTGCTTAAAAAAACAGTGAAAAACAAAATAAATAGAGGAGGATTACTAGCAACACCTAGGCAGCACTGCAGCTCAAAAGCAGGGGTTTGTATTGTGCAAACTTGATACAATTGCCCTAGCTGGACAAAAAAAAAGTCCTATTAAGAAATTATGAAGACACGAAATTAATCCTAAACAGACAAACTATTTGCTCTACTGTTTTTCTTGCACCCATCAGTGTGTCTGGAAACATCTTGCCCGCTATTTCTAGTAGCTGATGTTCCAGCGGCACCACCGAGAATTTCAGTCAAATCATATTGGTTTAGCCCCCATATATTTGGATACACAGTAGTAAAAACAATCTATTGTTCATAGCTGTTCTCTTCACATCATAACCTTTATTGATCTTGCTCGTGCCATCCCTGGCTTTCAAAATATATGTACAGCAGATGTGGAGCAAGTGGGCTAGAATTTCAAGTTTGAAGCTAGGTATCAGTGAACTGAGTGTTTCTGCAGATGATGGGAAATCTGCCTCTAGAAGCTTTTATCTCTTTTTAGTGTAACTCTACTGCATATGAAACTGAAAATGGACGATGTGTGCCTCATCAATAGATGACCTATTGTTGGGGAAGTCATAGGATAGGGGATGAGGCTGACGTGGAAAATACCCTGTGATGCTGGAAACAGCTGAAAACCTCAGCTACCTGGACCAAGACCCCACAGAAGGGTGATGTTCTCTTCCTCAAGTGAAGAGCAGACTGTACTCCTTGAAGGGAAAAGGAAGACACTGTAGTCATCGCACTCCTGGCAGTCAGGCTGGTGGAGCCACCGTCATCACTGTGAGATGAGATTAATTGGTTTGGGTGCATTAAGGTAGCTGAGTAGCCAGTGACTCTTGGAACGACAGTGAAATGTTTGCGATGACTGTGTTACAACTCCTTCCCTGGACAACTCCCATGGAGAAGCACATGCTTGCTGATCTTCAATGTACAGTGAAGAGCTGTGCCTCATCAGAGTCCTTAGCTTGTATAAAGGACTAAACTTACGTGTGTGTGGATGATATACCTGAAACATGAAAATATGACTGACTTACCTTAAAAAATCACATCACATTTCACAAATCCACCAATGATAAGATTTTAAATTCAGTTAAAAATATCTACATTATATTTGGATCAAAGCTGCTCCTGTTGTAACAGTTTTTGTACTACTGTGAATATTCTGCCAAGCACAGAAGCTTGAGTGTTTAAGGAATACAACACACCAATTAGTTAATGATGTCATTTAGTCTAGCCAAGTATTGTTAAAAAAAATGTTGGAGAGCACTAAAGGAAGTGACATAGTTTGGCATCTTGACTGATACGGCACGATCCTTGACCTCATTTAATTGAAGTAGTAACTGATCTTAAATACAGTATTTCTTTTTAGCTCCTAACGACTTCTGTAATATCTGTTTGTAGAGTCAGTCCTCTGCCCCAGCTCTTTATCCCTTGCTTTTCAGTTCTCAGTACATCTTGATTTTTGCCTGACCCTTTGTTACTGCAGTTGGTGCCTTAGCATTTGCCTTGACAGGTACCAAATTAGCCCCGAGTATAGGAGGTACCCTCTGTAAATGTTACTCTGCCCTGCTGTTACCAAAGGGAGGATGAGTCTAAGTCACCCCCCCAGGGATGGGGCAGTTATCTTTAATTTAGCCAACACAGCCCTTCAGCTATTTTGTCAACAGTAGTTCTTTCACCTAGTCTGAAAACAAGTCCCTTCCAGTTGAGAGAGCGGTTTCTCTCAAGCCTTCACCTTGATCTGACATGCTTTGTGATTGTTACCTCTCATCTTCTCTAGACAGCCTGCAAGTTAGAACTGAGGATTGCTGATGTTTGTTTGTCAGAACATAACTTTGTCGTTTTTCCTGCTGTGTGGCCTGCCAGGTAGGGAGAAGTAGTAAAGACAGATTGTGTGTTACAGAGTGGAAATGAGAACAGGGTATTTGTATTGTTCAACAAGCTGGCACGCTATCCTGGCAGCAGCCAGCTCTTCAGAAGGTGTTATTCAGCTGTGCTGCATCTCATTCACTAAAGAACTCTCCTTTGAACACTGACCGAATCTGATTCTTAGAGCTAAGCATTTAATCTTGTGTTTGGCATTAAACTGCAGCTTTATTCTGAGAAATGTCAGAGAATAGCCTGATATGTTATAATGGACTCTATACTAGAGAGTTGCGATGGACTGTCTGCAGAGAGAGTTCCCAAGTGCGTTGAACGACTGGAAAGAAAATGGAAGAAGAAGTTAGATCTGTGATGTGTAAATTAAGTCAGATGAAACGTCTTCTTAATCAGATGTGACAGTCATTTATGCTGCTGTAGTTTATTAGTGATAAACTAATATATGCTATCCATAGCTGATGGAATTGTCCTATCGTTCCTCATTGAAGTAATTCCTAATTTAAGGCAAAGGTCTCTACTCCTTCACTGAATGAAAGTCTTGCTGACATGAAGTGCGAGGCTTTCTGGGTTTAGGATTGCATATAGAAATAGTCCTGTTCGTGAATGACAAACTCAGCTTGAAAAGGCAGCCTCAGGATTGTGAAAAAAACCAGAAGTGACTTGAGCATCAGCATAGCTCAAAACTGGTGTTCTGTATCACAGTATAAAAAGAAAAATCCCTTAACAGTAGAAAGAGTAATTATACAGTATTGGCACAAAGATGTGCAAGGAGAGACCAGTGCATCGCACCACACTGAACTGCTGAACTAAAGAAATAGATCCATTGGCTCAGCTGGAAGAGGGGACCAACACACAGTGAGCATCTCTGAGGCACCTTGTCTGGCGGAGAATGCATGCCTGCAGCTGAGGACAGAAGATACAGATGACTAAAGTATACGAGATCCAGTGAAGATGAGGGAAGACAGTTGGGTCACCTCTGTGGAGAGCTGATCCTGTTGACGGGCCCTGTTTTGTTTTGCACAGATGGCTGCTAAAGCAGAGCACAAAAGTAACCAGGGAAACTTAGGTCAGAGAGGCTCTGGCATCCTGGTGGAGTCTTAGAAATATCTTATCGCCTTTTCTGCTTGAAAGGAAGAGAAGACATAGGGCTTGATGAATAGAGGATGACTTACCTCTAGAAGAAATGATTAGTTATACTTAAAATTATAAGGTTGGAAATTCAAATCGTATGCCCTTAAAAAAAATGAGGAGAGGTGAGGGGTGATCAGACTTGAAACAGTAAGGTGAATTTAATCACGTTTATACAATACAGCTTTAAGGGACAAAATGCTGAGGAAGAAGGTTTAAGATATTATTTAACTTCTTTAATGATCTTGAAAGGTAGTAGGCAGTACATTAATGAACTGATAATAAATTAGAAGGATCTTTGGATAGATAAATGATAAAAAGGGGCATTGATTTCTTAATACAGAAAGAATAGCAAAAAGATTTTCAAGCAATTGCTGCTGAAGACAGCTGTGAATGCCAGAAATCTCTAATATTAAAGAAGTACTTGTATGAAACAGCGGGTGCTCTGGCTGTGCGATATTTAAAGCTAAAGTTTTTGCTCAAGCTTGTTCTTCTAGCAAGTGACAGAAACAATTCTTCTATACTTCATCAATATTTAAATTTTGGTAGTTTATCCTTGATAACAGGATTTCCAAAGCTATTTAACTGTGAACCAAAAATACATTGCTAGTATGATATTCTAAGTATGTTTCCAAAATGCTCTTGAAAAATTAGCCATACTTTTCCCATTCACAGCTTTATGTTCCCCTGTTGTTAGGTCATCAAAGGAAAAACTTATCAATGACTGTTCAGAATTTTGCCCACTGCTTCTTTGCAGCTGACAAACACTGGGGCAGCATTACACAAAATAGTCTGTAATTCCCCCTCTCCCTGCAAACAACAAAAAAATAGTAGTGTCTTCAGTTAAATATGAAAGGTATCTTAAAATTAGATGGCTAGTAGCATAACCCTCTTGGCCAGGCCAGTTGCAAGAGATGGTCCCTGAATTAAGGCAGTTTATGTAAAGTCAAATCATAGGCAACGAACATGAGTACACCAGCTTCTGAGTGCACGCTGTGCTATGGAGAAATTGCACAGCTTGTTTCAGGCTGCTTAGGTTGAGGGTGCTGTGAAGTGTTCCCTTTGCTCAAAGACAAAATGTTTTGATTATGGGCTAAGAGGTGAAGACAGTTATTTACTGACAATGTAAAGAAAGTTTTTATATTCTTAAACTTCTGTGTAGGAATCCTGACAATCATTTTGGTCAGAGGTGGAGCAGTAAATACTTGCTGATGCTCTAAACAAGCTAAAAACACATGACAGACCGTCTTTTTATTGTGTATTTAATGAAAAGTGACATACTTTCTACTAAGTGCCATAGAAACAAGGTTGATAATCAATAGTAACAGGAATATAACTAATTTTTAGTATCTCTGTTTAGGTAAGGCCCAAGGAAGGCTTGAAAAGATGTCTTGTGTTTTGGGGTTTTGCTGTGCAGGTCTCATCTAGTGGCACAAAACAAGGCTTGGAGGGATTTTTTGTCAAGAACTTGACTCCCTCAAACTGCTAGAAACACCAGCCCATAGCTCATGTAGTGTGTCTTATAGGCATTCCCTCCTCTGTCTTTTGCATGTAGGACTGCAATTTTTTTTTTTTAAACATTCATCTTCTCTTGAACTTGCTTCATATTAGAATAAAACTTCCCAAACAATGTAAGCAGGAGAGGTTTCCAGTGAGGAGCTCTTGGTAATCCTGGAGACCTGGGTATTGCTCAGTGCTGGTCCTTCTCCCTCACCCTGCAGACTGTGGCTTTCTACTTGCTGAGATGCCAGGCACAAAACCAAACTGTTGGCACATAACCCAGGCAAATATTCTGATGTTCTCACTGAAGCATGGGCAAAGGGCTCCCAGGAGAAGCTGTATTTCTTAGAGGCCTCAGCTGCAGCTGTGGTTTCTGGAGATAACATTTAATTAAATGAAAGCTGCTGCTCAGCACAGTTTGAGGAGCCACAGTACTATCCACTGCTCTTTACACTCATAGCTCCCCTTGATTGGGCCAGAGTAAGGAGTCTCTTGTAGCAAGACGCAGCTGTGATGGTGCTGCATGGTCATGCAGTGCTGTATTAACCTATGCAGGAGCAAGCCTTGCCCACCCTGAGCAGCCTCCCTGGCCCCCGAGGCTCCTGTTACCTGCTGCCCTGGCCCCCGCTGCCTCAAGGGGATCCCTGGTCCTGCCTTGTCCCCTTGTGCTGTTCAGGGGTGGCCTGAGGGCACTCACTTGTGCCTTCCAGCAGTGCTGCACCAACAGCTCCCTGGAAGTGCTTGTTGTGTAGAAACCTCTGTGGTGCTGCTGTTAGAAAGACATGTATAAGGAAGTTTCTCAGGAAACAAAGGTATTGCTGGTAGCATGGCCATCTTTGGGAGCCCTCAGCTGCCAAAATACTGGAGCCACCTCTCAAGGTTGTGCTGAGAGCTCCCAGACAGATGTTGGAAAGCATCCTTTCTGTAAGCCAAAGACATATTTTCGCTATAGAGGACATTAAGCCTTCCAGTTTTATTCTAGAAAAATGCATACTACTGAAATGAAGGTGAGTGGGTGACCCTGCTCTCAGAGGGGAAGAGGCAGAAAAGCCCTGCTCCAGGTGCCAAGTGCTAGGCAGGGGCCCCATCTGAGGTATTCTCTATGTCCTTGCTGGGTATTGCTGAAATACAGTAAGGAAAAAATGTTGTGGGAAACTTCTTGGGTGAGAACTGTTGTTACTGCTTTGGTCCATTTTATGAATTAAGTATTTAATTTTCATATGATTTTCTTTTTACGTAAAACTGTGTACATGTTTAAGTTCTTTAGATTCAGTAACTTCCGCTTAGTGAAATTTCCGATGTCCTGAAAAGGGGACCAGTTTTTAAAATGGAAACAAACCTTTGTCCTTTGTTTGTTGGTAACTCTTAAGTATCAAGGTTTTGTGTTTTTTTTTTTCTTGCTGTGCAGCAGGAATTACTTCATACAGAGTTAAACAATATTACCTGCTGGGATTTTAGGTATAGTTGCACGTGTGTGTAATGTTGTTGCAAACATACATCTGTTTATGAAGACAAGAAGCCTTGTCAGTTAAACACCAAATACAAGATGGTGAGTGTATCTGCTGATGTCTGGGATGCGTAAGTGTTTAGAGGACTGAACCAGGACTGGTAGCCAGGAGTTGGTGCATCTGAATGCACAAAAAAAAATATTCAGTTGAACAGCAGTGTTAAACTCATTTTTCCCAAGCTGCCCTGCACTGAAAGGGAATTGCTTCTTACTGCTGCTTGTTAGCTGGTCCCAGGGAACTTCTGCTGATGTAAATCTTTTGTAAATCTTTTTGTAAATCTTTTGAGGTGGAGACTTTTAATTTTGTACAGTGTCCTGTTAATATCCCTTGGGCAGACACTTACCAATTAACAATGTATATATAATACCTGTAATGCACAATACATAGTCCATAGAGAGTGATATTGAAAGCTGCAAATGTCAAGAGAAAACATATCTCAAGACCACTGTTGCCAGGGTGTAATTAGACATCGCTGGCATCCTCACCTACTAGGTCAGATCTTCAGTGAAAGATTTGGTTCTGAGTGCTTGTGCCTTATGAAACTGTCATTTTTTTTAAATCCAGGCTTAATACTTTCCCTTCTGAATAAATAGGTTAAATGTACTGTGTTAATTTGAGAGAGAATGTAGCAGTGAGAGGCAATCACGTACAATTGGAAAGAAATATTTACGGTCAGTATAGCAGGATCAGCTATCAGATGACCTCTGACATCCACCATCATCCACTAAAGAGCTAATTAGCTGTAAAAGTAGATGACAAGTCAATTGCATCAGCACAAAGGATGAATTTGTCTTTTTGGGTTTTGCTGATAATAAAGTCTCCTGGATAAAGATAGGCAGAGAGCCACCTGTGAGTGAAAAGCAAACTTTCTGAAGGAAGGTTAAAAGAAGATGCAGTTGTAAACAGAAGCATAAAGACAAAGTAAAGGCACTGCAGGATGACAGATGCTTGTGGTAAAATGGGTGGAGAGGATCATCACTACAATGAACTAGTGAAGCACGGGACAAAATTCAGTCTTTGGATGCTAGATTTAGCCCCGTGCTAATTCAGATTGTCTTATTTTTAAAAAGCTATGCATCCTCACTGCAGCTCTTGAGGACGCTGTTGGCTGTATTCAATGGCATGTTTACCTGGGAATGAGGTAAGGGCAGCTTTCTCAGATACTTGAACACCTGCTTCTCAGCACACAGCCTTGTGCTTTCAAATGCACAGCCTGCTTGTTTTTGTGCAGCAGCTTCCAGTGGGACTCACTCCAGGCTTAGGCCTCAGTCTTAACTTCTCCATTTCTGTGTTTGTAGCCTTCACACAGTTAAAAATTTCCTTCACATTGGCATAAATTGGAATTAATTGTTTTGTAGCTTTGAAATTTTCTCCAGATAACTGGAAGGAACGCTTGACCCGGACAAGTGAAGTTCCCTGTTTTGCCTTCTCAGCTTTGTTGGCTCCTTGACATGTTTCTAACTGCTGCAGGCAGATTACAGGGCAGTGGAGCTGCCATATGGCAGCAGCCTGTCTGTCATAGGAGTCTTGATGGATCTAATGCTAGAGAAGTTGAGACCTTTTCAGCAGTTTCAGACCTTTTTGAGAAGATCCTGTGTGAGGGATGCTGCAGCGAGCTGTTTGGCCCTACACTGCACAGAAGATGTTCTGGATCATACTCATCCTTTTTTCCTTTTGTGTTGCTCTATTTCCCACAAAGTTCCCTTTTGTGATTTAGTCTGATTTTACTTTGGTCAGTCCTGTACCATGCTGTTCTCCACATAGCCGCATAACATGATGCTCTGGTGGCTTTTCCTATTAAGAAGTCAGGGTTGCTCCTTCCCTCTTGCTCCTTCTGAAATGCTGGTTGTCATTGTAAACATGGTTTATGGCACAAAGCAATTTTATGACTGGTTCTACTAAAAGCATTCTCTAGAGGCTTAAAAAAATACTAAGTTACTTTAAAAATACAGTGAGGGGAAAAATGGGAGAAACTGCACTTTCTGGTATATAAGATGGGCTCTGCGGGGTATAGTAAAGCTACTTGGCAAAACAGATCCCCATTTCTACAGTAACATAATTAACTACACTGACTATAAAACCAACTAATTTAGAGAAATAGAAAAGCTGAGATGAGAAGCATTTACATAACCCTCTTTTGAAGGGGACCTGCAAGGAGTTATCCTCACATGCAGAATACATTTGGTGTTTTATACCATTCTGGACCTGGCAAATGCTTCATCCATTTTAGCAAGTGGGTAAGGGATGGCTGCCACTATAATTTTTGTAGAGAAGACAACTGTGTAAGCAGCAGGCAGCCACTGAGTGTCTGGAGCACTAGCCCTAACCCAGGCCAGGTTGTTTTCAATTGTCTTCTGTTGTTGAAACACTCTGACAGCTGTTACAATCATGGCAGCTGTTTTGTCTTCATTACACAATTAAAAAAAAAAGGTAACTTACGCCAATTTCTAAGGTTCATAACTAAGCATAAATCCACACCAAAGCTGAGGGGAATTTATTTGATTATTCCACAAAATGGGCTCAGTTTGTAAACTGTAGCTGTAGAGAAGTCTCAAAACCCCTGAAAGCCTTTGTGCTAGGATGCTTTAGTCCCACTGAACTTGTCAACTTCAACACCAGTGCAGACTCTAGTTAACTAGAGTACCTTTAAAAAGGCTTCCTAAGTTAATAGAAGCCATCAGCAGCTTTGCCTAGCCTTCCTGCCCCTGTTCTCTCATAGGTGAGCTTGTGAGCATGTCATTAGCCTGTTGTATTTGCACACCCACATTTGTAAGTGGTGAGGAAGGCAACGTGGCCTGCTTGGTTAAGGAGCGGCTTAACATGCAGAGCTCTGAGTCTGGTTTCCATTGGCAGGGCTCATTTGCTATGGGACCTTCTCTGAGTCTCAGTTCCACAACCTGTAGAAGGAAGATAATTACACTTGGAATTTACTGGGGAAGTCATTTAACAAGCTACTTACTAAATAAGACAGCTGCTTCCACTAGTGATGTTGAGATGTGGTGAGTTTATTTTGGTTGAAATGATATCCTGATAGCTTTGTGCTTTGCTTACTCATTCCCTGCCTTCTCCTGTTTTCTCTTCACCTGATGCACGTGTTGTACACTTGTTGGAAAGGGAGGCTCTCCTCCTCTGAATGAAGAGCCAAGCAGTCCTGGCTGAGGGACAGATTCAGTTTTGGACAAAATACGATGATGTGTGAAATGATTGCATTGCTTTCTGGTAAAGGAATCCTGAGCTTTTCATGTAGGCTTTGACAAGTAACTGTTGTCAGCAGCATCCTGTGCATTGACATTGCTGTTCTGAGGGCTTCAAAAACTGTGCAAAATCTCAACTTCTACCTATTTCCACTGTAATCAAACTTGTAAGCTGGTTTTGAGATACCTATGTTTGGGTTTTTTTCCCCCACCATGTGTCCTAATGATCCATGTAATAAATTAAAGGCAGGAGTTTGAAAGGCAAGGTTGAATCTCCTGCCTAGGCACATGCAGAACGGCAGCGTCCCTGAGGCGTTCAGCCAGAGACTCACAGGGCAAGAGTGGTATGGCAGAAAGTATCACTGTAGTACTGTACTGTGTGCTTTAACTTTCTGGTAGAAGTGCTTCAACAATGAAAAGAAATCCATATGAAATCAAACTACAGTCCAGAGCAGATTGCATTTTAATAAATATGAATAATGCAAGTTTAGTTAGTTTTTTTTTTTTTAAGTTATTTGAGGATGTGGGGCATGGTAGAGATCGTCTATTGACGTCTGCAATACTCAACCGTTTCTGTTGCTTTTTATATTTTTAATATAAATTCTTTTTTAAATGATTTATTAAAAAGAAAAACATTTTCTTCTGCTGTTGTCCCCTTATATTTTATTCAGACTCTTCTATTATGCCCACTTCTGTGGTGCATGAATGCTTAGCTACCACTGTACTACAGCAGACCGGCATGAAATTATAAAAAGAATATCACATCAGTGAGAATGCATGATTGAAGATTTTAAAGGGCTGTATAGGTCAGGGACAGCACCTTGAAGCTAATGTGAAATTTGACTGGCAACCAGTGGATGATGGAGACAGAAGTGGAATTATGCATCCACTCCATCTGGTGCCAGTCAGAATCCCAGCAGCAACATTTGGTACCAGCTGCAGTCTGTTAATTATGTGTTCAGGGAGACTGGCAAAAAGGGCATTACAGTGGTTCAAATTGAATGAAACAAAAGCAGGAGCAAATATCTCTGCTTCTGAAAGGGCAAGTTGCTGGCACAGTCAGGTAGTGTTTCTGAAGTAAAAGATGATGCATTGCTCAACAAAGAGCTTCGGCTGGATGTGTTTAATTCCAGGTGCAAGGAAAAGTCTGCCTCCTAAATTACCTTCTGAAAGAATAAATTGCAGTGGTGCTTTCAAAATACATAAATGAATGTAAGAGTTTGAAGGCAGCATATGTATATGACTTCTGCAATACTTATTTTTGAGTTTTAATTAAAGAACACTGCAGATACTTAGTCCAGGCTTTGGTATGGCAAGAATGCAGTTTAGTTGGAAAAGAGGCGGTCAGTTGGTAATATATCAATGGTGTGACCATATGAATGTAATATAACAGTGGTGATGGTTCAGTTTGACTTGGGAATTGATGTAAAAACAGGTACCTAGGAAAAGTGTTAGAGTTTATGGATCTGCATCTCAATGTTGGCCAAATGGAAGAGGAATAAAAGTGGGGCAGACTTGGACCTTTCTTCTGCAGGATAATGTGTCAGAGGAGAGAAGTGCAGAGAGCCCAATTCAGCCTTCTTATGTGCCTTACCTTCCTACGTAAGATACTAATGCGCCAGGAACATGGAGTTCGAGTCAAAGCTTCTAAAATTAACGAGTTTCAGGAAGCAGTATGTAACAAAGGCATGCAAATCTTAAATGACCGAGGCACAGCATATAATATCAAAATACCAGGAAGGCAATAAGAGATGAGTTTTAGCTGTGCCTTCCTGTCCTGCACATCACAAAGGATGTAAGGTAGTTGGATGCTCTCTATATCACACACTGACAAAGCTCATGCACTTGGCTGAACACTCAGTGTACCTTCCTGGAATGCTTTGCCTTTCAAATCTGCAAGCAAACAGCTGAGTCTGCATTGCAGTGTTTGCTCTACCTGTCCTCATCAGGTCTGTACAAGCTGGAGGAAAGATGTTGACGAAAGTAATCGATAGAGTAAAGAATGATGAACCAATGAAAAGAATCTGACTGAAAGGCCACAACAGAGACCACAACAGTCATGACAGTATCATAATTATCATTTCTGGGGATGGTAAATTAAAGTGGTAGCACAGAAATAACAGGATCAATAATGTAAAACTTGGCAAGTGTAAGAAGAAAAGGCCAAGAGCAGTAACTGTTGTGCACAAAAGAACATTTTCTCTACTCTTTGATTTACCAACATAATCGTCAGTCGTGATGTGATCCTAGGACTGTTTTCAGACTCCTTCAAATAGTGATAATTCACCAAAGAACCGGAAGGTGTTGGGGAGAGAATGTTTTTATATGTAGTGATTACAGAAGTTGGTTTTCTCCTGGGTTGTATTGCTAGCAGCTGCTTGTGTGACCTTGAGCACAAGACATTTTACTTCCTAATAACTCCTTTTTCAGCTAAAAAAGGATTGTGCCTTTTTTTTTGTGTGTTTTTAGAGTATTTTGCTATACTTGCATGGAAGGCAACTGTTGATCTTCACACACAACTTTCAGCTTTGCAGTAGAATGATGAGACAACTGTAGTAAAGCTGTGGCTTCAGATCTTGATTCATAAATTCTCCTAATGTTAGTACTTGCCATGCTTGGAGTTAAGAGCAAGAGTATGACTGAAGGTTTACAAGACTCGTGTAACCATGCAGGACAGTGTCATTATGCATGAGCAAATTAGCTCTCTTTAAATCTATGACAATACTCCTGTGCATAGAAGCTGAGTTTTAATTTGCACGAGTTGAAAGCTCTGCTTCCATTTGTGAGAAACTGAAAGACTGAAAACAAAAGAAGGGGGGGAATACCAAAATGGAACAGGAAGAAAGGAGGTGAAAGAAAAATACTGGAGGTGAAAGAGAAGTATAAACAAAAAAAATGGGAAAGGATATGTAATAACTGTGTTAGGTGCTTTGAGGATGTCATGGTTTAGCCCCACTTGACAGCTAAAATACCACATGGTTGCTTGCACACTCCCCTCCTCACCGTCCCCATAGTGAGATGGGGAGGAGATTGGAAGAAGAAGAAGGGCAAAACTCATGGGTTGGGATACAAACAGTTTAACAGAACAGCAAAGGAAAAGAAAACAGAGAGGGGAAAACGAAAGCAATAACAGAATATACTAAGCATGTGGTTTACAGTACAGTAGCTCATGGTGGATCCTGATGCCCAGCTCCTAAGTAGCAAAACTTGCCCCTCAGCACCATCCCCACTTTATATACTGAGCATGACATCACTTGGTACTGAACAGCCCTTTGGCTAAAAGTTGGGTAAGCTATCCTAGCAGTGTCCCCCAGCTGCAGGTGCCACTGCTCCAGCTCTTCTCCCAGCTCCAGCAAAAATTAACTCTATTCTAGCCAGAATCAGGACAGAGGAACTAAATTTGTTAAGATAAAATCAGAGTGGTTGAGGCTGGCAAGCACCTCCAGAAATGATTGCTCAAGCAGGGTCAGAGAGAACAGCATGCCCAAGACCATGTCCAGTTGGGTTTTCAGCATCTGCGTGTGTGGAGACTTTACAACTTCTCTGTGCAAGGTGTTACACTGTTCAACCACCCTCATGCTTAAAAAGATTTTTCTTGCCTTAAAAATAAATTTTCTTCCATTTCATTAGTACCAGTTGCCTGTTCTCCTGTCACTGGGCACCACTCAGCAGCCTGGCTTCCTCTGCTTTACACCATTTTCCTCTCCCCGGCTGAACAGTCCCAGCTCTCAGATTCTCTTCGCGTGAGCAGTACTTTCATCACCTTTGTGAGCCTTTGCTGGACTCACCGCAGTAAGTGAATGTTTTTCTTGTACTGGAACCCAGCACTGAACCTGACACTCAAGATGCCTCTCATGGGGGCTGAGTCAAGGGGAGTCATGTCTCTTGACCTGCTGGCAACTCACTTCCTGATGCAGCAGTTTTCAGGGACTAATCTTTGCAAAAGATCAGCTCTCAAAAAAAAAAAAAAATAAAAATTGTGAGCATGCCAACAGAGATTCCCAAGAGCACTATGTGATCTTGAAAACATGATCCCCAGTATGCTGATTCATGAGTGGGTGCAAGCCCACCACCCACACTATTTGGTGACCGAATGATTTAAATTAAGACTTGGATTTCTGAAGAAAATGTTTATATCGCATCTAAATGTTAAGATGCACTCTTGAATATTTTTCACACATTTGTTTTTTTACCAGCTTGCATATTACATTGTGCAGAGCAATTGTACTAGCTTGGCTCAGCACATGTTACAAGCTCTGTAGGTACTTGGAAGGTGGAAAGGAATGCTGTTTAGTCCTAACCTAAAACTTTAGTTGGTGCGCAGCTTTTGGATACAGCCTTAATTTGTCATCATGCAATCATGAAAAGTAATTTTTAAAACAGAATTTAAAAGCAATTCTTTCATGGCTACCTGTGATCAGATCTTGCAGTTGTTCAGTCCCTACAGCAAACTTCACATGATCATTGTGAAGAGATGATCTTCACATGATCTTCTGAAGAGATCAACAGGTGAATGTTAGGCAGAATTTTCAGTGAGTGTTTTTATCCAATGCAAAACTTAATTCTGTTGTTGCTAGTTTGCTGTGTCTGACCTTTTTTTCCTCTAACATTTCTGTGACAAAAGAATTTGCAAAGAGCTGGGGAAAATTAACTTCAAAAAGATCTCATTGGTTTTACAGAAGGATTGAATTCAAACTCTTGCACATCCATATATTCTAGAGGAAAAACATTGGATAAACAACTAATACAAAGACTGATCATAAATGTAATAAGGGAGAATTCATTATAGTTACCCAAAAATGCCTAAACTCATTCTGAGGAATTATTTTTTTTAGTAAGCATGCATTTGCCATGAAAGGAACAAGCTTGTCTTCTTCAGCTATTATTTTCTTACTTGATTTTATACTTTAACTGCATCTTATCTCAGGATCTGCTATAACTTAGATTTTTCTGTACTCTTCTGCTTTGCCGTAGTTACAGTCACCTTATCCAAGGCTCAGTAACACCATGTGACATGCACCAAGAGCTTTTTCAGATGCATTCTGCTTTAATTACCATGTGTCAAATATTTCCGACCGGCTTGTGGTCTGCAGAACAAGTTTAACATCTCCATAAAGCGGTTAAAAAAATTATCCAAAACTGGACTAAACTTGAACCATGAATATATTAAGGAAAATCTCAATCTGTTCATGGACATTTTGTGAGCAACAAAAAGCAGCATTAATCAAGTCAATTACTTGCTTTGCGGTTTTCACTTGATGGTGGGGAATGTCGCAGCATTTGGCCTTCTGAATTCTGGTAGTAGCACAAGCAAGGGAACTTTGTTTTCAGTTTTCCCTTCAATATGTCTATTTCTTTTAACTTTTATGTGAGCATAGACTTTTCTACTTCTGTAGGTTATAAGGTAGAAAGTGTCTTTCTTAGCTTGGGCAGCGTTCATGTTGGAAAAAGCAGCCTGGCCTGTCAGTTAGAAGGCGTATTTCTCTGCTCCCTCTGGATAAAAACAAAGCCTGGCTCTGAAGCACACGTCCTGCTCATAATTCATTCTGAGAGTGTCAATCAGTAAGCTAAAATGTCTACAGGTATCTGTGTCAGGGTGTATAAGGTAGTACTGCTTTTCATTTTCCAGCGAAAGGCATTATTCCAGTAATGGCACCATTCCCAGTATCCCTGTGAGTTTGCCTACGAGTGAAGTGTAGCTCCTGAATATAGGTCAGAAAAGGACGTTGTTATAACTAGTGTCCTTGATGGAAACTGATATGTGCTGAATTTGCAAAAAGTCTGAGTTCAGTGTCATCCGTTTTCAGTATTTCCCGAACAATTGATTTATTTCACATTATTAATGAACTTTGCAGCAGTTCCACTTGTCAGGCCTACTCTGCAGGGGTCAATAATGAGAGGAAACCTGATGTTAGTGGATCCAGCTTAAGTGATTCTGTCATGCTAACGATTCAATATATCAGGACAAATGTCAGCTCCTTCCAATATGTTAATTCCTCTGATCCTATTTGCATAAACTACAGTCAATGAAATACAAGTTCCCCCTCCAGGACAGTTAATGGAGATTTGTAAAGGATTCTTTTTTTTTTTTTTTTTTTCCTGAGTTTCTAAGAAGACTGAAGAGAATGGGATCTCATTCCTGATTTCTGTGTGTAATGTGGAAGCAAAGATGTGACTTCACTTGAACATGAGCTCATCAAGGAGTAGGTTTAGCTACCTCATTAGGTGATGGTAGAGATGAAGACTGTATCTGATTTTGCAGGTCTTGGAAGGGGATTGCTCATGAACCAAGCAAGCAGTGCGGGTTGACTTCCAGCCTCCTGTGTTCAGAAGAGGATTAACTCTTCAGGTTAGTGTACGTGTGAGAGTATTTTCACAGCCTTTCTGGAAAAATGTTGCTAAATTCTGTGTCCTCATAAAAAGAAACTTGTTGTCAACAAAGTTACCTCCTAGTTCTGTGCTAGGAAGCTTTCAGAGTGTGCACTTCTCTCTCTCTCATGTCTTGTCTGAGCTCTCAGTTGCTTAAGCTGAAGGTTTTTCTGCATTTAGTGGCATGAAATGCTCACCTGTGGCTCATACCAAGTTCTTCAATATGGTTCAATTGAGGCTCCTGTGGTTTGCATCTGAGTTTACCACAGGGATTACTTCGTTTTCTCTTCATAGTGCTGTTTTGTGTGCACCAATTTGCCTTTAGGAATAAAAAAATAATTTATGAACAACAGAAGTTGAAAAAAAAATTCCCTTGATATTTGTGGAATAGATGTTACTTGTTGTCATGCACTTTCTTGTGGCCCACATACTGCCCTTCCTTGGTACCTGAAGATACTACAACATTTTAGTAACATAAACATTTGTTTCCACAAGCAACTTAGACATGTATTTAAAACAAGGTTTTGTTGGGGTTCTCTATCACTACTCTGCTTCTACCAAGATTAAATTAAAAATGAGGGGTTTTCTATGATACTTCCTCTCTTCCCTGGATTTTTGAGACGATACTCCAGCATTTAGCAACAGCAATAAAGGTGTAGAGTACTAATGGTTGTAAATACGACAAGGGGAAGCAGTCTTTCCCACAGTGTTAAAGTTTCTCGAGACAAAAAATAAGCAGCTACTGCTTTGTTTTCTTCTACTTCCTCTGTGTATGAAATCACTTTGATAGATCTGCAGGAAGAGATTTAGTTGCAGATGGCAGAGGTCAGTGTATTGTGTATTCAATGTAGTCAATAATAAAGTCAGGACTTATGCTAACTGAATGTTAATAAGGAATCACAAGGACCTTGGAAAGTCATTATGTCTGGTCATTTGCTTCACAATATTGCTCCAAACAGGCTCTGGAGGCCAATACAAGGGGATTTAAAAAAAAAAAGTCTAGAGGAATAAGGGAGAGTAGAAAGGCTAAAAATAGAAGGTTCATGTAATGTGCAGCAGACCGTTGTAAAGACAATTTCAGAGTATGATTGTTACACAGTGAAGAAAACCATATTACTTCATTAAATGACTTCAGTGTTGAGCCTCATCCTAGTCATCCTTTCTCCTCTCTGAGATTGCTGTCCTGGCCTAGGAGATCATGATGAAGCTGCACGGTTTTCCCATAAAAGCAGAAATCTTAGCTATGGTTGTAAAGCAGAAGTAACACAAGCTACGTTCAATTGTCAAGATTACAGATGAAATATACACAAAACAGAAGTGGACTAATTCCTGTAGCTCTAGATACTTGGGTAAAAGTTTTGTTTGCTGGGCTTTTCATGTCTGAACAACTCAAGATTTATCCTAGGAGCTGTATTTTGGGGTTGAGCTTAAAAGGAAAAACCTTTAGCCTACAGCATTTTGCAAGCCAGTAGTCTTTCCTTCCTACAAACCAAATATTTATTATTCCTTATAATCATCATTACTTTGCTCTCCCGCCTTGAAATGACCAAAGCTGGAACAAAAACTTCAAACGCTAAATTAAGTCATTTAATCTCACCCAGATAAAGCTGGTTTTGGAGGAGTAATGTCACTATACTTGATGTAGGACTCTAGTGTTGCTCCTCACCTTCTCAGGTGGTGATGAAGGAAATCTCTTTCATGGCATCATCAATGTAGTCAGCACCTAGTGCATGTTGCACTGTGACATGTGGTTGCCCTACTGCTTGCTAGTTGGGCAGTTGAAGTTCCAGCCTTTATAATTTCAATGAGTCCTACAATATACCCAGTTCTAGTGTTTGGCTATGCATGAGACTGTCTCTGTGCCACTGAGCTGGCCTCCACTAGTTAATTTATTGCAAATGCCTATACAATGCATGTAGAAGGCAGATAGGTCTGTCATAAATCTGAAAGAATTAGCTTAATGCTATTATTGTTTGCATACTGAGTCTGTGAGAATAATGCCTGTATGTTCATTATAATTTGGTGCAAGGGTAAGGGTTCATTAGACAAAATCGCTGGTTTTGCAGCAACATTCCAGTATATGTACAGTGGAGAGGGCCAGTGCGGTTGTTAATACTGCACTGAATTCCATTACTGGACAAGTTTCAAACCCTTTGCATAGAGCACCTGAATTTCCAGCAATTTTGTGGTACTGAAGAAGCTCAGCCTTTGTACAGAAAGTCAGTGTGGGACCTAAGGCTCTGGATGACTTAGGTTAGGAAAATTGATAGCCTCATTTATAAATATGCTCTAGTCAATGAAGCTAGCCCCACAGTTTAGATGAAGCAGCTTGAATACCAGAAAAATGCAGCCTAGTCTGAGTGACAGGGATTCTGTTGGGAATTTTGCTTTGTCTGTTCATTTTGCTTGTCACGTAGAGTCAAGATTTGGGCAGAAGTCGTTGCTGCCACCTTGTCCTCCTGAGCCATAAGTGATTTGCACACTTTAAAAAATGTTAATTGTTGTCAAAAATATTAGGACCTGCACAGCATAGTATTTTATTTATTTGAAGCATATAACTTCCTCACTCAGCTTCTATGCAAAGTTGAACTAAACATGATTCAGGCTGAGTTTGCCCAGCCCATCCTCTTGTAGATGTGTGTCCTGGTTTTATTTAGTGAGGGGGGGCTACAGTGGCAGCTTCTGTAAGAAGCTCCCCTTTGTCCCCTGTTGCTCCCCTTTGTCCGCTGGACTCGGCTGGGCCTAGGGCGGACCCGCTGCTGGCCAAGGCCGAGCCAGTTGGTAGCAGAATGTTTCCTGATAACACCTCTGCGATAACGTATTTAAGAAGGGGAAAACAGGAAAAAAAAGAGAAGAGATGATATGAAGAAGCTGAGCAGGGGCAGAGTGGCGGAGATGTGAGCCTTGCGGGCCTTGCAGGCCTCACCCTCTGGCCTCCCGCCGGGCGGCCAACTGGGCCTGACTCAGCCCGGCCTGGCTGCAAGAAGTGGAGAGATGAGATGTGAAGAGAACCTGAGAGGCGTCTGCCTGCCGGTTGTGAAGAATTTCTTGTGAGAGGAACAGCTGCAGACGCCAAGGTCAGTGAAGAAGGAAGGGGAGGAGTAATGCGGCTCCTGGCCAAGATTCCCCTGCAGCCTGTGGTGATGACCGTGGTGGAGCGGGTTGTCCCCCTGCAGCCCATGGAGGTCCACGGAGGAGCAGAGATCCACCTGCAGCCCGGGGAGGACCTCATGCCAGGGCAGGTGGATGCCTGAAGGAGGCTGTGGCCCATGGAGGGACTGTTCTGGAGGGACTGCACCCCGTGGAAGAAACGAACCACGCTGGAGCAGTTAATGAAGGACTGTGGCCCGTGGGAGGGACCCCACAATGGAGCAGGGGAGGAATGCGAGGAATTCTTCCCCTGAGGAGGAAGGAGTGGTGTAAAGTGAGGTGTGATGAACTGACCGTAACCCACATTCCCTCTTCCCCCCTGTGCTGCTTGCAGGGGCAAGGAGGTAGAGATAATGTTAGGCCCGGGAAGGTGGTGGGGGGAGTTATCTTGTTCTCTGTCTCATTATCCTGCTTTATTTTTAGTAATAAACAAATAGTTTTCCCTGAGTCGAGTCTGTTTTGCCCATAATGGTAACTTTAAGGATTTCTCCCTGTCAAACCTCGACCCTTCTTTTCTTATATTATCTCTCCCTGTTCCCTCAGAGGGTGGGAGAGTGAGAGAGAAACTGCGTAGTCTGGTCTCGAGTGGGGCTAAACTACGACAATGTGAAACCAAGTAATGATTTAGTACATTATCCGGAACACAGTGTGAATGTTCAACCTCTTCTCTTAATGCATTGGTGTTTCTAGGGGGATCCACCATGTTGGATAGGTTTGAATAAGAAAATCTGTAAAAGGTCTCCCAAGGACTCATCTTGTCAGTGCTCATCAGAGCAGATGGTAAATATAAATAACCTATGAGCATTTTTTCTTTAACCTATGCCCTCCACTTTAATTTTCACTGGAGTAACGCTGGTCCATCACAATTTAGTCCTCAAATATCACATCCTTGTTATATTGAAAAAGCCATTGGGAAATGTCCTGCATGCTGATCTACAGGGGGTGTAAATGAATTGAAAATGACTGAGTTGTCCCTCAAAAAGTTGGTATTAACTGCTTCGCCATCATGTGTTAGTGCTCAGAGGAGCACATCTAGAGTATTCAAGTGCCACAGGAGCTTAGTATTTTGGTTTATACTGAAACCTTAATCCAGCAAAATGCTTAGTGCCCTCAGCTTCCATACAATTTCCTCAGAGGAGAGAGCATGGAGGCTCTGGACTGCAAATAGCTTGCATTTTCAGTGACATTGTCTTCATTAAATTCTTACACATAAATTCTGGGTTGTATTGTGTGTGAAGAGCTGTGAGGGATGGAAGCTTTAATGAGCATGCACATCCTTTTCTGGCTTTTTTGCTCAGTGATCCTTCATTTGTTAAGGAATTGCAATGTTTTGGAGTTCTAATATGTAAAACTCTGCATTTTTAACAAACTCAGAAGCACAAAGATTAACTGCCTCTTTCTCCTCAACCACAGGCTAAATGACACGTGCATGGTGATAAAATGAGAATGAAGTACAAGTTTCTACACTGCAATCAAGGTATAGAAAATGTATTTAGCTTTTGTCGCATCCTAATACTTATAATGCAGATGTGACTGTTCTGTTTCAGATACCTTCTCATACCTTCTATCTCAGAATAATACTATGTTGGCATACTGGAAAACTTTTCAGGAAGCTCTCACTCTTTGTATCTGTTTCCCCATGAGACACTGGATGACATCATATTTAAGCTTTGGAGATGCAGCTGGACTTAAATTAGTGTAATTTCATTGATTTTTTTTTTTTAAGGATCTGATTTCCATGAAATGTAGGTCAGAACAAGTATCAGGCTTTGCATCTACCTTAAATTAATGTAGAGGGCCTTATGTCACTTAAGTGTAGAACTCAAATAGCCCTATAAACATTTCACAACCATAGCTAATGAAAACTAAGTCTTCGTTGTCTCTTGTGAGTGGACTGAACTGTCTGTGACTGTGGGCCTATGCAGCCTTGGGCAATCTTCCTTCTACATCTTACATGTGGGATCTCTATGATTGTCTTCTCTTCCTAAAGCATGGACATTATCTAGTACACTGAATATATGTCAGTGACACAGTTCCATGCCATCCTGGTTAAAATAAGTTTAACTGTTTCAAATATTAATGCTTTTCCTCTAACAATTAGTAGAGTCAGTGAGACTTAAATAGGCACTCCTCACAGGATATGGCTTCTTTCCAAATGGAGACATGAACTGTGGTAGACTTAATGGGGAAGCAAGTGCAGCCCCCAAAAAAGCTGCACAAGTGTCCAAATGTGGCATGGTGTTCATAAGCAGCAGTTTGTGTATCAACACTCCCTGCACAAGATTGAAGAGCAAGTTTCAATTATAGTCCTCTTAAAAACATTTGGAAAATGCTGCTACTTCATGCTTATTGATCTCCTTATTGAAATCAATATCCATATAATGAGGTCTGATGCATTTCTGACCTGTGTAAATGCAGTGAATTCTTGGGGAGAGGGGTGGTGGGGGAGAAAACTCTGGTAATGGAAATTTAAGGATCTGTCTTAAACCTGCATGAGAGACAGGCACTTGAAAGATGCCTCTCATAAGCCAGAGGGTGCTTCCGTATACTTAATTTTGACCTTGATTACTTAGGCATTTTTAGGTATGAGACAGGATCTTTGCTTATGAAATCACCTAGCAAGAAGCAATAAAATTTGTTGGGGTCATATTTACTTTGCAAATCCTGAATGGTACAAAACTGAATAAAACCTTGGATAATACAGTTGGTCACCATCTCCCCACCCTGAAAAAGTCAAAATGAGGAATATAAGAGCCCAAGTCCACATTGGTCTGGTGATACGAAGAGAACCTGAATGTAGGCTGCAAAGCTGTGCAAGGTGAACTTACTAAATGTTTAGTTCAGAATTTAGCAGGAGATTCTCATCTGTACATGTATCAGGCTGTGGGTTTTTTCCTACTGTGGTCTTGTAAATAAAACACTACAGAGACATATGGGGTATACGTTTGGCACTGTTACTTCCCTTCTGGATAGATTTGTTCTGTGCTGCTGTCTTCATCAGTAAAAATAGAAACAATGGCTCCCATTCCATTTGTAAAGCTTTGACAAATGAAAAATATGGAGAGGAGTCAATTTTCACTAGTAGTCTACCTAATTCTTAGACTTTATGGTCGTTTAATACCTCTTCCTCTTACTTTCTTGTCTTTGGAACTAACAGTTTTCTTAGAATTCTTAGTGGGTTTTAATGTTCACTGTGTTACTGCTAGTCTGGTATGGCTACTCAATCAGCTACAAAAAATAATCACTAAGGGGCGGTTGCACTTTGTTTTTTTTTCACTCAGCAGGCATTTTTAGCAAATCAAACTGCTAAAGTAAAAATGTGGGCCTAAATGAGTCCTCCAGTGGTACAGGAATGTGGTTCTTCACTAGTTTAGGCACACTCATAAATTCTACATCAAGCTCAGGGTTGTGTTGTTGCTTTGCAGTTTCTCGTCTTAAAGGAGGTGGTTTCAGTGGTCCTTGGCCTCGTTGCCAAGAATGTGAAGTTCATCAGTAGTGTGAGCTTATCATGCTTCAGTTTCTAGCAACTGGAATTTTTAGTTTTGATTAAAAGCTAAAAATCTACTCCAAAACTGTATCTTCTCTTGGTAGGTGATGATATTGCTCCTCATCCCATCTTACCCTGCTGATAATTCCTCTTAGTTCTATATCACTTCTATATGTTGAAAAGTGTAATTTCTAAAAGAGTTTTGGCAGTATCTGTATCTGTTTCGAACTTAAATAGCTGAAAGTATCTGCAAGGAATAGGAAGATTGGTGTCTAGCATTGTGCATCTGTGACTTCCTCCTTTCCTGCTGTTTGGGATATTTAAACTGCCAAGATCTCCACTGGAGGAATACTCCAGAGTGCTTCTAACATATTGCTTTTAGTTAGGGAGTAGATGATACAAATATCTTTAAAGCATATATATAGTCAGGAGACTCAAGAATCACACAAAGGAGCAAAATCAACAGCTCCTTTAAAGCCTCATTCTTATGAGGTTACAGTAGGAATAACGTTGTTGGTTGTCTCGTGCAGTGAAATAACCATGCAGTGGTAAAATATTCATGCCATTTCTAAGTGTACATGGAGGAAGAGTTCTCAGCAAATTCACTGAGGGCAGAGTAATCATATATTCAACTTTATCCTAATAGAAAGTAGTTGATCAGGTAAAGGTGACTTGGCTATTTTTCTGCCTTAGTACTGAATGATTGGATAGCCGTGTATGAAATGACTCTATTTTTTCCTTTTTTTTTCCGGCTTAAATTATGATGTTCTCAATTATAACAGTCTAAGCTGTTG
This sequence comes from Chlamydotis macqueenii, assembly GCF_036417535.1. Lineage (NCBI taxonomy): Eukaryota > Metazoa > Chordata > Aves > Otidiformes > Otididae > Chlamydotis > Chlamydotis macqueenii. The sequence goes on along the minus strand of NC_141559.1, from coordinate 18,156,015 downwards.
ATATAGAAGTAGTTGAAGATGGACTGAAAATGCTGAATGGGATAAAAACTGATATTCTTTTATTGAAGACAAATTGTGGCAGACTAACCTGGCACCTGTCTTCAACAGGACAAGTCCACTGTTTAGCAGATATAGGAAGCACAACAGGTTTCCCACATGGGAAATAGTGAAGACAGACAACCACAGGGCTTGATAGAAGTGCAAGGTGGCCAGGCAGGCAGTTACATGCTACTGATCAAAGACAGCATGGCTACAAAGCTCGAAGGAATGTTGCTAAGGGGTTTTCCCATCTGAGACTTGTCTTTGGTGGCTTTTGCTCAAATCTTCATCAGTGACCTTGTCAGCACATTCACTTTTTGTGCTGAAGCTGGCAAAATGCAGGAGTTAACAGGAGAGCTTTGATATCGCAAGGCAGAAGAGGAAAGTACTGAAGACTGGAATAAAAAACCCAGATGGCTTTACAACATAAAATGCACCCAGTGCCTTGTATGTCAAGTACATCTGTAATAAGGTGAGGAAGATATGATTTGTGGACAGCTGAAGGTAAGGAGGGAATGGATGATAGGCCATCATCTGGGCCAGCCAAGATGAGATGGCTGTAGGGAAGATAATACTGCTCTAGCCAAGATAGATGTCAATTTGTGGAGGGGTGAGGTGATGCTATTGTACCAGGCACTGGGGAGAGCTCACGCAGAATGCACAGTACTGTTCAGATACAGTGCAAAAAAGATGAACTCTCGGTGAATTAAATGCAAGAAAGAGACATGGGAATAATTAAAGGACTGGTCTGACTTTCATCGTAGAAATGAAAGAGCATGGCTTGCTTAGCCTAGCAGTACTCAGAGGTGATATCATTGTTTCCTATAAATCTATCAGGAGAGTAAATTTCTGAAAGAGAGGCTGCTGTCAGCACAAACTTGTGGATATCAACTGTGAACTGATTTCAGCTGGAAACCAGGAGACCTTTTTTCTTTGTGCTATTGCCCCTTGGTATAAACAAGGACATTTCTCCTTTCAGCTCCTTACAGCTCTTACCTAGGTGTAGGATGGAGCTTGACTGGTGTATGAAAGATGTGTATGGCTGGGGTACCTGAACTACCGGGTGTAAACTACATGTCCCCATGGCAAACCTGAAAGGTGTGTGAGGAAAATACCTTAAATTAAACTGCTTAAAGGCCCTTTACTGAGTGGTCAACCCTCTCCTCCCCAGCTCTTCAGATGAGGAAGGGCACCATTCTAATTGAAAAACTAGTCTGGCTCAGAAAGAGGCCTTGAAAGCAGTCAGAAAAACATGGACAGGACATGGAAAAAAGTGGAAAGCTGGTGGTAATTAATATAAATCAGGAGATAAGGGTGGTAGAAAGTTGGCATGAAAGCAAAAAGGAGATATGTGTGGCTGGCATACTTAAGGTTAGTAAACACGTCTTTTTAATTGCATTAGGAATGAAAGATATCTCAGGAATAGCATTGGTCTGTTGCTGGAGGGAGAATAAAACTGGAGATAAGAAAGCAGAGCTTATCAAGCGACGTATGTATTCTGTGTTTGCAGTAAAGGTCAGATGGTCATCATGTGATGTTGATCTGGCTTTCCATTCCAGCAGTTTAAGGGTTGTCAAATGGCAACATCAAGGTGGATGCTTGTTAAGTGGTAGGGTAGGGAGAGTAAAAGCTCTGCTAATTGGCTTTTCAAGAACTGAACAAGAATAGACTGAGGACTTGTTTGATAATAATCTCGAAATATATACTTAAATTATAGTGAGGCTTGTGCATGAGAATTTTTATGGAGAAACTGGGATGATGCAAATTTAACACAGCATTTGGTATTGCTTGAAACACTGGTAAGACTGAGTCTCAGACGGTATTTCTGAGCAGCTGCTCATTCCTGAGTGAGTTGCCAGAAGGATCCTTTGGGGTTGATTCTTGGCTCTGAGATATTTAACACTACTAGTGGCCCAGCAGGAAGAAGAAGCCATGGCAGGTAAAATTTTCAGCAGAGGATAGAAACAGAGTCCTCAGGAACAGATCATAGGGGAGAAAGTCGTTATGCAGAACTGAACAAATGGAACTATGGGAGAAAATAGCTCTAGTAGCAATTTGCCAAAACTGTGTTGGATTTTTTTTCACTCATGCTGTTTAAAATCAAAACGTTTTCCTCAATTAAGCATGCTTCAGACCAGACAGCAGTCATGTCTGTTGCCTTTGTGGAACATATAAATAATAACTCTAAAATCATATTATGTGGGTTCAGCTTGTCTGTCATGTGCATCTCCTCCAGATACTTGAATATCCTGTGTAGGCTGAGAAACAAACTGCAAGGGTTGATGTTGACCTGCTGTTTCACAGTAGCTATGTGGCTTCCTGGAGGAGGGGCAGGTGTCCAAGCTTTTGCCTTGCAAGACTATTAATGCTATAGGTTGTAAGGAAAAATGGCTTTAAAACTCTTTCATAACAATACTAGTTAGCAGGGGGAAACAGTTTACTGAAGAGACAAAGACAAGGCAATTTCTGATCTATTAATGTCACTTCATGAGTAGCAAATGTTGCAAATGCATTCTTTCAGTGTAGTTGGGATGTTTGTCTGACCTGGCCCTATATGGTACTACAAAATCATTTTTTGGTGTCATAGAAGGCAACTGATATAATGCATCTCAGTCTGAAACCTGACTGGGATTGAGCTGGTTGGTTTCCAGCCAGTTTCTGCAGAGTTGCAGGAATCAAAGAGCAGTTCTGAAAGCTAAGTTTGGTAAGTTTAAATTCTGCAATGTAAGCAGGGGGGGAAACAACCCAAGCTTGATAAACTGAAAAAAAAATTGAAAATCACCACGGGACTAGTGATTTGGTGGAAAGCAGTTATCTTTTAAACAGAAGGCAGTTCACTGAGATACCTGCCATGGCCTTTCTTCTTGAATTATATTTCTTGTACTGTAAGGACTTTCTTTGCATAAACTTGACTTAAACTACCATTTCTGAGCAAGGTCAGTGGTTCTGGAAAAGCACTTGAATGTATGACACTGAGGACTGTTGTAAAGACAATGAGAGTTAATGGTACACAAAGCTAGGAATGAAATTTGCACCCCAGTTTTTTTCAATTCTACTCTTCCTTTCTCAGTATTTCAGCTTATGTTTGTAGCTAATATGTTCTTGCCTGGCTTCTAAAGTTTGGGGCTGTGATTTTGCTTTTCTGCTTTATTTTTGTCCTCCTTAAACAAAGTTTGGTGCTGAGCAATGACTTTTTTATGCTCCTTACAACAAGGTTGGGTGCAGCTTGCAGGGACCTATCCCCTGCAGCTACCCAGAAAACATGGCCATACAGCTCAAGTAGAGCATTCCGTAGTCTCTAGTTAACAAGCCAGCAAAATGCATCTTGTTTTTAAAAAGCTACAAATGCTAAACATGGTGTCAATCTTTTTATTTCAGAAATTAAGGGACAAAACTTAGCACAATGCCCTTAGGTATTTTTGAACAGCTCGTGAATGTAGGTATAGGTGTTTAATCCCAGAATCCATTTAAAAGGGCTTAAATCCATACATATGTACAAATGATGAATTAAGTGGATCAATTTTGCCTTATGTGTATTCATCACCATACTGTTCATTAGCTGAACAAAGAAAATAGCTTCAAGATTTCAGATCAAGAGTCTATCAAGGTTTGGCAAGCTGAGCAACTTATGCAGAAGCTTGGCCTCGTGGGACATGAATGCTCCGGAGTGACCTTGAAAACATGATTTTTCAGGAGAGAATGGGCAGGAGTGTCATGGCTGTAGGGCTGTGTGAGTAGGTGGAGGGGCTTGGCTTTGTTAGCTGAACTGTGAAATCAGAAAATTCTCTGGGGCTGACTCCAGAATACAGAGGCCCTTACTGAAACAGAATACCAAAACACAACGAACTGTGGGAAATGTTACATATTGCCTGTGACCCTGAAATATTTCATTTTGGTTAACTTCTTTAAATACTAATGATTTTGTAACAGAATGTTGTTTCAGCATAGAAAACAAACTATTCAAAAGCTTTTTCTTTAATTGTTTTTAAGAAGAGAAAACACTTATGTCGAAACTGCATACACTTTTCAAAACACTTTGCAAATATTAAATTTTGCTTAGCTGTGGCACGTAATAGGAATTTTAAAAGGTATTTCTACCCATAAGTTTACAGTCTGCTTCAGTAAAATAAGGTGAAAACTACATTATACTTGAATATGTTCCAGTGAAGGACCAGTGTCCAGCTCTTGCAGAGAATGCCTGATTTTCTCGTGTACACCTACCTACAGCTGCAGGATAGCAGGTGGGGCTTAGGAATAGGCAGCAAGGGATGATTTTTCTGAATGCTGAGTTTAGCAGAGTGTGCAAATCAAATAAGAATTGCATTACCATATACATCTTCATTCAAATACAACTAAATTCCAGCATTGTTCAGTACTGGCCAAGGAACTTGGCTACCTTTCCTTGTCTTTCACTTACCTACCTTGCCTTTCACTTCTGGTTTGGACCAGAAGACTGTAAACAGCTCTGTGGCTTTGTCTAGTACCATTTGATATAGACTATACCAAAAGTCATATGAGAAATCATTCAGCTGCCTTGGTGAATTAGAAAACAGTAGAGTGACCAGTTATTTCTATTAGAGTAGTAATAATGCCCACAAGATGCCTGAATTCAGTTTTTCTGGTACTAAAGTAACAGCAGAATTCCGGCTCCGACTGGCTTTTGTAAGCTTGCTAGAGGGCAGCATGGCAGGGGAAACAAGAGAAAAAAGGGATTGAAAGGAAGGATTACTCTTGCTCTTGTGTTGATGGGAGCGGCACCCATCGTGACCACACTTAGTTCTTGCCCTGCTTTTTGACATTTGTTTCTTCGACTCTGTATTGTGTTTTATCCACATCTAAAATGTGGAAAGGTTTTGGGGCAACTTTTTAATGATCTGCAACTGAAAAAGGCTGCTTAACTGAAAAGCTTTGTCCTTACTGAAGCTTATCTGATGCTGCCTAGAGAGATGGAGTAGAAACCCTTTGACAGTGTTTGAGAAATTTAACTTAAATATGGATTGTCGTGAAGTTTGGAAAACTTTTTCCTGGTATTTTCAAGCTTGTTTTCAGAACAAAATGGTAGAAGTAGGAGTAGGTAACTGAAAATGGTCTATTAAGCTAGGAGAAGACTTTTCTGTGAAACTGGTGGATAAGCTCAGAAAAAAACCAGCACTATTCTTAATTATTCCAATGAAGTGCTGCTACCAGGAGGTGTTCAACCTGGCCCAGCAACGTCTATACTCTGTAGCTGTACTGCAACTCAACCAATGTCTCTCTATTTCATTGTGTAATTCATCCCACCATCATCGCAAGTCTGAACTACACTTGTAACCTCAGCTCCCAATATGCTGAATTGGCGATAAAATCTAAGGGGTGGGGGGGGAGAAATATTTTTTACAAAGAACAGACATTACTCCTTTTTGACAAGAGACAAATGTTTCATTCAAATGCTGCATTTCGCATATTGGAAACAGTAATGAATTCTTGTGCACCTTTCTCCCTAGTTCACAATGTCAGCCCCAGGCGTAGAGGCACTTCACGCTTTTCTTACAAAATTAAATTTAATGTTACACCCTCCAGTGGAATGATGCATAAATCAAGTGTTTGATTTGCATGGACTCTAGTGAACAGCCCCATTCTGTGCAAATATAAACCCAGTCTTGAATATTATGTCAGGGACAGGAACAAAGCAATCTAGGGTTTCCAATGAGAGTCTGGTACCAAGTGTAATTCAGACTGGTATTATGTTGCTCTCATGTCAAGGCTGTTATTAAAATTCTTAGGTTTTGCCTCCTTTTTTTCATCTCAAAAGAAAATGTTTTTTCTGACCTTCTTGTATTTTGGCAAACCAGTATACACCAGTGCTATTTATACACTGCCTGTGAGGAGGTGAGATGGAATTGTTGGAGGTTTTCAGTTTTCTCCTAGATAAGCAGTGAGGCTAGCAGGATAGAGGGGTAACGAAACAAGGAAAAGCAAAGATGATCATGAAATAAAAATGCAAATGGAAAGAAAAATATTAGGTAGCTTTGTACCCTTTTTGAAAATAGGCCACCTTCCATGTGAGTATTCAGAGCCCAGACTAGGTCAGCAAAGTTAAGGAACTAGAAGGCAATAAATATATTCTGCTTCAAGACAATACAAATCCCTCTGCAGGGCTTTCTTGTGGAGACAGGCTGTTAGGTACTGTGCTGCCATGTATTTATTTCAGATGGATGTTTGTAAGTTCTTCGTAGTGGTCGTGGTTGTTTAGGTCCAGTGAATTGTAAATACTGTTCCTCACAAACTCTGCTGAAAATTTGATCGCTTTAAGATCCTGAAGTTTGTTCACAAAACAAAACAACAAAACAACTTGAAGTTGTTTTGCCAAGTTTCTATCTAACCAGTAAAGTCTTTCCACAGTGCTTGTGCATCAGCTGTATTGGGATCGGGCTTCTTTGTGTGCCTAAATAAGTCGGGGTCTCATGCTTTCACCTTCCCTCTGCCCCACCCAGCTTCAGTTAAGGCTAGGAGCACATCTCTTTTTCTCACCAGATCCAGCCTGGGGATATCCTGCAGGAATTCATTGCATGGGTACTGGTTTGTACTTGGCAAGGATCTGCCTCCTAGATTTGCAGGACTCTAGGCTATGATAATGAGAATGTAAGCAATAACTCTTAAGATAAAAAAAAAAAGAAGTCTACAATTCCATTGGTGATCTATTTTCAGTCTCAATTACAATTGAATGATGCCCTCCCCTCCAAACTGTCGGTTGTATAGTAAACAGCAGCATGTGTCATAACCTATTAAACCTACTTTCCTTTAGCTTCTGAAATTAGGCTTTCTTGCACTTAATTACTTGTGCAGTAATCTTACCTTGGGCAAAACCTATCACTGTGTTAAAACATAGTACTGGGTTAGTAATATAACTTCTTTTTTAACAGTGGGCATATAATTCTTAGCAACTTAATCTTTAGTTTAATTTTGCCTTCATTTCCAAACCAGCAGCGCACACTGTTCTTGGATCAATCACAAACTACCAAGAACTCAAACCTAAACTTTTTCCAATTCCTCTCAACTAAAGGAGGTCATCTGCTGAATCTACTTCTTAACGATAACCAAGGCCAGGTTGGGGCAATGGTAGTCAATGGCAGTGTTGGCTGCAGTGACATGAATTGGTAGAGTTTAAGATCCAAAGAAGAGTGAGGCAGGCTAACAGCTGGATGAAGCTCTGATTGCAAGACTTTGACTTTCCACGAATCTGCTTGGCAGCATCCCATGGGTTGCCTAAGGGCTTTTAGGGTGCTGTTGGGAGCTATACTGTCAAATGCTGAGCACCCATGAGCATACCTGCTTTCAGTGCTTAAACAATATTTACCTTTATGGTAAAATGGAAAAGACACTTGTAAGGATTGTCTTTCACCCCCACACAACTCCATTTGACTTCGAAGTCTATTTTCTTTGAAATAATAACTGTCAAACTGAGTTATGGGTAAATAAAATATATTACTTTAAATGCTTGAAAGAGTCATAAAAATAATTTTATTAGCCTAAGAAATTAACAGTTGAATAAGGAGAAAATAAGATCCACCCCAGAGTATGCCACATACCTAGCATTATAAAATGACAACAGGCTTTTCAGACTTGATAATACACTGAAGAATGAATTTCCAAAACAGTTGAAGATTTGTGCCTTATTTTTCCCAGTTTGTACAATGGATAATATTATTTGTATAATGAGTGTGTGATGTTTTCCTGCTGCCACACGGGCAGTTATGCATTTAACTCTCTGCTTCCAAAGCCCTTCATTAGGCAGTTACTATACAGGTGTAAAGTACCACCACGTTAGCCACCTCCATTTTCCTTCAGTTAGCATTTTCACTGTGAAACGTGCTGAAAACGTTCTAAAAGGTCAGGGCTTCCACAGTATGACTTTGATACAGCAACTCACTCTGATTTAATTATCCTCTACTGATGTTTATGGAAGTCAATAGGACTTACTCATTTTCCTGTATTAAGTACAAGTTAAATGTTTTGATGGATTGGAATGCTTTTAATTATGTATTTTAAGTTACACGCCTGCCTAAGTGGTTTGCTGAATTAGAGCCTAGGCAGCTTACTGTTTCGATTCTCATCATCTATGATGGAACTTGTAAAGTTAACTAGATATTCTTGAGTAGGTGGGTGGTATCAGGTGCTTATTCTCTTCGTCTTTGTTTTGTTGGTTTTTTTTTTTTTACAAGCATTTTAACTTCAAGTTCTTAGCTTACTGAAGTAGTTGCTGCAGTTGGCAGAGATTGCATCTGCAAGAAGGATGTGATCTGAGCAATGAGGAATAAGATGAGGGCGTAGGTTAATCTTTGGATTAATAGATGATTCATGATATGAAAAGGTTTGAGATCTCAAGTGCCAGGACTCATGGAAAATAAGGGCAGTTCTGTTGCTTTTTATCAGTGAGAAGGTTACACTGCAATGGGCTTTGGTTTTGATTAGGGAGATGTTTTTCTTGCTACAGCTGTACTATCAGTGCTAAGCAAAGTAAAAACTTGATGACTGTCTGTCATCTTCTTTTATTATAGAATTGAGAGTGGCATTGGTGTGACAATAGTGTGTAGTGAACTGTCTTCATGTCTCTTGCTTGGCAGAAAGAGCTGTGCTGTATTGGCTTCCTTGAACCCTTTCAAGTTGATAATCTGTTTAGACTGATGAAAAACTGTGCTTTTTCAGCCTAGCTATCATGGCTGCAAGGTGAGGATGGGGGATCTTTCAGGCACCAGCCTGCTTCAACATGAAAGGCAACTGAGTCCATAGGTCTGCCACAGACCTTCTGCATAAACTTTGGCAACTTCCTGCATAATTATGTCCATGGAGTTCCCATCTGTGAAATATGCAGGTAACTGCTTTGTCAGATTCGATCTGTTACCTAGGCTTAAGCATCTTCGGATGATGACTTTGTGTCATGTCACACTTGATAGGACCTCAGCATTTTGGATTGGGACCCAAAGCGCTTTTGATGTAGATAAAAAGAAAAATAGATGGTCAATCTGTATGAAGACCAATATTTTGACTTTTAAGTTTTCTACCTGTCCACAAGTGCCTTTCAGGTAGACCTAAAGCATGCTGGAAACGTCCTGTCAATTCTTCGAGGGCTTTTTTAGGGAGGACTTAGATACAGCAGAGCTGGCTCTAAGCACTGCTGACTCTTTGGTTGTTGAAAAAAATTCATTGCTCTAGCACTAGGAAGGATGTATTACTTGGAAACTGTGTGTTCATAGTCATTTATAGTCCTATTATGGCCTATATTCACCCTGTTTTTAACTCTTTTCCCAGAGATGTCACTGCTGGCCACTATTAGATGCAGGTTTAGACTAACATCTCGTCCAATAGACTACAGCCATGCTTTAATAAAAACAATTGATCTAGCTCTCCATTGAGATCAAGCAGTCATCTCGAAAGACTTTATAAGTTTATCACCAAAAGAGTGGTTCTCTATTTTATAGGAATTATCATTGGGAAACATCCAAACTTGTATGGCTTACAAGAGCCACTTAAGAGTGAATAAAACTTAGTTACTTTAGAATTGTTTAAACGTATTATCTAGTAAATAACTGTGATACTTCAACATACCTAGCTCTGTAATGTGCTTTCTTGTATGCAATTATGAGCATTGTCGTAGTTCAGCCCCGATCGGGACCAGACTACGCAATCTCTCTCTCACTCCCCCCACCCTCCGAGAGAATAGGGAGAGATAATATAAGGAAAAATGGCTCGAGGTTACCGTTACGGGCAAAACAGACTCGACTTCGGGAAAACTACTCATTTATTACTACAAACAGCAGGATAATGAGACAGAGAACAAGATAACCTCCGTCCACCCCTCCCTCTTCCCAAGCTTAGTATTATCTCTACTACCTTCTCCCCCCTCCCAAGAGGCACAGAGGGGAAGAGGGAATGGGGGTTGCGGTCAGTTCATCACACGTTGTTTCATGCCGCTGCTTCGTAGTTGGGGGAAGAACGCCTCACATTCCTCCCCTGCTCCGTTGTGGGGTCCCACCCATACGACACGGTCCTTCATGAAACTGCTCTGGCGTGGGTCATCTCTTCCACAGGGTGCAGTCCCTTCAGAACAGCTGTCCCAGCGGGCCCTCCATGGGCCACAGCCACCTTCAGGCATCCACCTCCCCCGGTACGGGGTCCTTCACAGGCTCCAAGTGGATCTCTGCTCCTCCGTGGGCCTCCATGGGCTGCAGGGGGACAACCTGCTCCACCATGGTCGTCACCACAGGCTGCAGGGGAATCTTGGCCAGGAGCCGCATTACTCCCCCCTCTACTTCTTCACTGACCTTGGCGTCTGTAGCCGTTCCTCTCACAAGAAAAGTTCATCACAACAGGCTGGCAGATGCCTCTCAGAATCTCTTCACATCATCCATCTCATCTCATCTCCTCTCCACTTCTTGCAGCCAGGCTGGGCCAAGTCGGGCCCAGTCGGCTGCCTGGCGAGAGGCCAGAGGGTGAGGCCTCCAAGGCCCATGAGGCCTGCGCCTCCCCCTCTGCGCCTCTGCCTCCGCTCAGCTTCTTCACATCTTCTCTTCTCCTTTTTTTTCTGTTTTCCCCTTCTTAAATACATTATCACAGAGGCATTATCACAGAACACTCTGCTACCAGTCAGCTTGGCCTTGGCCAGCAGTGGGTCCGCTCTAGGCCTGGCCGAGAGCACTGAACAAAGGTGAGCGACTTCTAGCAGTTTCCTACAGAAGCTGCCACCTTAGCCCCCCCCCCCCCACTATACAAAACCACAACAGCATTGTGCAAATTTCGATTTGTATGAAGGACATGACTCCAATTACTGGGAGTATATAGCCACAAAAATGGTCATATTGGAAAATGAACCTTATCATATGCTTTTAAATTCTTCTGGAAGCCGGCCATTTGTATACATTTCCAGACTCTGTTCTTAGCTCACATCTCTATTCTCTGCCAGGTTTTTGCTACTGTTTTAAAAGGTAAGAGTTTAGCATCTACACTTTGACAAGAGATCATCTGTGGCACTCTTCTGTCGGGGCCAACAAAACAACTGTTCCTCAAAAGAGATTAAAGACTTTGGGTTTGAGGAAATCAAAACTTGATGTAGGATTTTATAATACACTTGGAAGTCAGGACCATGTCAGATTTCTGTTGTCATCTTTGTGATGAAGGGAGGATGTGAATGGTGACCCTTGTCTGGATTGAATACATAATTAATAACGTGGATGGTGAGAATCTATTTTAATCAAAGAGGGAGAAAATTTCAACTTAAAAAGGTAATGTAGAAAAAACTCTGGTTTTATCCACACTACCTAGTAACGTAATATCATAAAGTAGCAAAGGATCTCATTCTTAATCCAAACGGGGAGAATTCGATTCGCTTCAAAGAACAACCTTAATAACATCCTTGGAAGGCCTGACTTGCTTTCAAATTTTCTCATATGAATGACAATGTAGTTTAGGGTTGTCATGTCTAATAAGTTTGCTCTAAGTTGGAAATCTTGAACAGGAAAAAAAAAATTAGAAAAAAATATATTCCCCCATCAGCTTCACCATATGGCATCTAATAGATCCATGCAAGTGCATGTGCTGGTGCGCTGGCTGAATTGCATCCCCTGCAACCAAGTTTCTTCTTGCAGACAAAGAGTATTGTCCTTCTAGCTTTTTAATGTGGTCTTTAGCATGCTTAATCAGAGCGTCCTGTTATTTAGCGCTTAGAAAGAACTTGGCTCCAGCTAAGTAATGATTTTTGCCTCAACAGTTTTCTTATTAAATTCCTGTGGAAAACAACTGCAAGGTTATTCAGTGAAACAAGCACAAAATATACCTACCCAGTTAGCTCTGTGCTTTTATATTCAGTGATGAAGACGAAGGAATCAGAGACATTGCCGTGGTAAAATCCAAATGTAGATAATTTCTACCCTTGCTAATGGGAGAAAAATATAGTATACCATTGGCCTAAAGGCTCCAGATGTGATTCCTTTGTAACTTGGAGTGCATTAAAAAAGCTTCAGTCAGCAAGATAAATTAATTTTTTATGACCTTTATAAACTGTTTTAGCCTGGAACTTGGGAACATCTCTTTAAGATTAAATGTTTAAATCCTTTTAGCTCAGGATTGCTAAGCATCTTGAGATCTCCTTTGTTTTGGAAGAAACCTCCAAAATCTATAAAGAAATTCTCTTTGTGACAATTACTATAAAAAGAATTATTAGCTAACATGGAACTCTAAGGTTTTAACGGTTCTTATCTCTGCAATACTAATCTAATACAGGAGAGCTGCTTTCTCTTAATGAAGGACTTTGGGTGTGCATGGTTGCCAGTTGCTGTTCCCTACACTTGCAAACACTTGGAGGAACAAATTGACTTGTCACCAGAGTCATTATTTTGTCCTGCTACAGCTGTTGCCTTGACCAAAGAAATTGAAGAAAGGACATCCTTCTCTTCTGTGAAAGAGTACAAGTGTAAACCACTGGTCTGCTTTGAGAAATTGCACTGGAACCAAAGTTGTAGCGCATGAAGAGAAAAAGGTGAGAAAATGTGGCTAAGACTTCAGGTGGGCTATTTGTCTGTCACAGCTCAGCTCCATTCTAGTGCTTTATATTCAAAGTTGGCTTTACACATATCTGCATTTCCTTAGTTGTGCCAGAGGATGGATTATGTCTGTGATAGCAATACTACTGGATCAGCCTACTAATTTCGTTGAAGCTAGTCTCCTATGCATAAAAAGCTGTTCACTCCTTGGTCTGTGGTTGGTTAGTTTTCAAACTAAGCTATTTTGTTTTGATACTTAATGCTCAAAATGACAAAAGTGAAATGGCAACAGTAGAATATTGGTGAATTAGGTACCAAGTATTGTGTGTTGCCCCTCTTTAAAGGATAAGTTCAGCTAAAGATTCACTATCCAGAGTTGGTTGCCAACACTGTAATCCCCTGAGTACTTTTCCAGATCTGACAGAATGAGTTTTGTAACTTGAAATAGTATCTTTAATCAATCAACAACTGTAAGCGGGAAAAGTAACAGTGATGGCAAGAAGGTGCCTTTTCCTTGTCTGATCAGAATCTGAGATACGGATGAGTGTATTAAAGTCTAATGTATTTTCTCCCAACTACATCAGTTAGTCTAATGAAAGATATTATTTCACCTGTAAACCTTGTCTTGCCTTGTTCTCTACACTGACCATTAAAGTGAGTTGGCTTAAATAGAAATGTTTCTTTTTTTGCCATGTGAAGCTAGATGAGATGGATTCACCTGTTCTTTATGGTGGCTAGAATAATGAGCAGCTATCCTGTATTGTATTCGATGGGATCACAGGCAAATAGTTTAGGATTTTTCTTTTAACTTATCTGTATTAACTTTTTGGTGTCTAAGGTTGATATTTTGCTATCAATTGCTACAAAGTCAAGAAATGTGTTTATTAATCATCTATTGGAAAGCATGGGGTTTACAATACTGACTTATACTGACTTCAAAGTAATATAATCTTTCATTCTGGTACTCTGAGATTCCTTCATTTTGTGTTGGTTTGGGTTTTTTTTTTTGTTTTTTTTTGTTTTTTTTTAAGGATATAAATAGTAACTCATGGTTGCTACTTAATTAATTCATTTGTAGCTTATAGATTGATATCCTCATTTGATTGTGCACAAAATCAAAAAAATGCATTCAGGTTAAATGCAGAAAAGGACACTAAGATTTTGCACAGTGCTAGCAACAAATGACTATGCATATTTTTGTGGAAATAAGGTTAGTTAGGGATGTTTCTTCTGCTTTTAATTTACATACAAGAAATATCTCTAAATATAATTGATATAACCAGGCATGACTGCTGCTGATACTTTCCAGGAGTGTTCTTTAGAAAGCTAAATACTGACTAGAAGTGTAAGGCTGCATCATTTTGTGCAGAAATCTGTACCTTCTGCACGCTGCTGAACAATACAAAATGTGTTATTGATCATATACATGATTGGATGGAGGTTAGTGGAGGGGATACCCTCTGTAAATTTCCTTTGATCCTGCTAAATGTTGTTACCAGTGTGCTACAGGAAATAAGTGAGTGTAATGATTTTAGAGTGGCAATATTGTTGGCTATATCAAAGATGAAACACTGCCTGTGTTCCCTTAGCAGACTTTACAGTAGTGCCACCATGAAAGATCTAAAGATCATTATTTACTGGAAATAAAAGAACAAGGCAGAAATCGATTACTACGACACTAGATTTATGTCTCCATTGCACTCTATATACATCTCCTATTTGTTCTAACTTCATGGAAGGATATTTAATACATAATGGAAAGAGGCTTTTGCTTTTGATTTATTTTTTGTTTATTATTTTTGGCATTCCTTGGAGAAATTCTGGAAATCAATATTGGGATGTAAGTGTGCCTGGATGCAGGTAGTGGGAGGCAGTGGCAATTGATGTATCTGTGCATTTTTGCCCTGACGTGAGTATCTGACATACGCAGGACTGTTGTTGCAGTAGAATGTGCTCAGCCTAAGAGGGGAGAAAGTAGTATTTCTTCCATCATCTGTTTACATAAAGTGATCCGGGAGACATAGGTAAATTTGGGTAGTTAACTTAAAGCTTGGAAATCAGTCCCACTGAAGTATTTAGTTGCAAGTGTAAGTATTTGTTACATCAAGATGAGAGATGAAGACAAATGTTCTCAATGATGACAAACATGAGCACAGATTGTCTTAAAATGAGGCATGGGATGAGGAGGTTGCCAAGTGCTGAAAAATTTCAAGTGAAGTCATGAATTGCTTGAAAATGGATGTGGCTTTTATTTTTCTGTTGTCTGTCATCCTGTTAGATGGTGCTTAGTTGACTTTTGCCCTTGCCCCAATTTCAGCTGAGCATCTTAGACATGACAGCTCCTACCATCATGTGGTAAAGGAAAATAGAAAACACTGCTTTTCTTAAGACGTAATAGTGGGATTTGTTTTAAAAATCCTAAAGTTGGTCACGTGCTGCAGCAGAAGTTGCTATTGCATTAGACCTAATAGAGGTTTGAAAGCAAAGTCAGTCTGTTGTCCCTCGAATACCTTTTGCTACAATGTAGCAGGTAAACAGTGGACAAAATAAGGATGAGATCAACTATCTGACTAGCTGGTGCATGATAAGGCACAGATCAAAGGCTGCAATAGGCGATGTCACGGCTCAGAGGGCCACCTAAAGTATCTGAGAAAGAGCACAACACGAACTCAGATCCCCTCCCACCAATGCTGTGCTATCACAGGCTGCAAAACATAAGGTTTTCCCCAGAAACAACCCTCTTCCCCAAACAAGCATGTGCTTTGGAAGCTTATTACTCCTTTTTTTTTCTCCTGATGTCTCATATGTTGAAGGACTTGTTAAATCTTCACTCGCCTGTGTATAGTCTGCGTAAGCTATGATCTATAATAGTGTTCAAGACTTTTGTTGGGGCTGTTGCTTTGCTCCTGCAGAGAAGACTTCACTGTTGTGTACCTGCAAAAGCAGGGACTGGAGCAGTCACTGAGGTGGGCAAGACCTAGTCTGATAATGGTCCCATACCTGCTCACTGTGTGGTGGGCAAGGTGGAAGGAAAGGAAAGCTTTCGTGACACCTTCTCCCTCTCCCAATTTAAAATAAGGAATTTGAATATAATTGCTTCAAATTATAGTAACAATGAATATAATCTGTGGATTACTTATGACTATTCAAGTTGTCAAGGACAGTTGGTTATATGAAACAGTACTAGGCTTCACGCAGAAAAATATCTACTTTTCCAATTCAAGGGCAACTCAGAAACTCTGTACTTGCATGGCAATGTAAAGCATTAAAATGCGTCCCCTTCTGCACAGATTAGTTTTTGACAAGGGGAAAAAAGATCATGCTACTTCCCAGGCTGAAATGTTTATTCCCTTTACTCCTTGTTGGTTTTCAGTCATGAACATGAGCAGCAGATGGCCCACAGCAACAGTTTGGTGTTTTTCCTGTTCAGCACTGACCAGCGATAGCTCAGATTCTGAGTATCATCTGTGGTTGTGCAGTTCTGAAAACACTGCTGCCTTGCTAAAACATGTACCAATAACAATTTCTAGCTGATGTATATAGCTTTATGAAAAAGAGTCAGCATCAGCTGAAGTCTAACAATGCATCTCCACCCGGGCTTCCTGGAGCAGCGTGATCAATATCCTCAGTTAAGTTTATGAGGATGCCGTGAAACCCTCTAAATGCAGTAGCGTTCTCTCCAACCTTTCTTGTAGCCCATCAATTACAGACTAAAAGGTCAGTATTGCTGTAGGAAAAGTCTGTCCTCAGTAAAGATTTTTTTCTACTTTGCATGCTGGGGAGTGGGGGGAGATGTTTGTTTTGGCAGGAGCTGTTCCTTTATAGCAAACCTTGCCCAAAAAAAGCCTGAGGAGAACCCTTCTTGCTATTCTGCACTTCTTGCTATTCTGTTTCTGAATCCTCTCTGGTAATTCAGGGGTATTTTGAAGCTTGTGGTTGTCTGCTCCAAGTAGTGAAACTAACAGTGGTGATGCACAATCTGTACTGAGCTGGCAGGGAATAAATGGAGCTCACAAAGTGGGTGCTACATTATACTGTTAACAATTTTCCACTTTGCTGTCAGTCCTTCTCCAATTTTCCCTGAAGAACTCCACGAAGTTACAAAGCCAGCTGTGAAGGGAATGCCTGTCTTGTATCTGCCTTGATGTTCTCTATGCCCCTTCCTATGCAAACCTTCTCCCATATATGATTGTCTGAATACAATCATATAGAAACAGCCCTGTTATACGTGGCTTGATGTTTCTCTACTCCATCCTTAGCTAGGCAAGAGCATTGCAGCAGTATTGCATGTCTCAACCTCTTCGGAGCAGAGCTTTTGGAAAGTCATTTAATTAATGGTCATTTATTTTGAAAATTTTCAGCATTGGCATAACTCCATTCACCCTGGTGCTCTGATTGCAAGTAGGAAGAGTTTGGCCATTGTTGAGTGGTTTTGAATGCAACCCTTTAATGTTTTATTGAAAATCTGTCAAAAAATGCATATGCCTTCATGTATACTCATAAATTACTTGCAAAGTTCAGCAAATAATAAAGAGGATGGAAGGAGAGGAGGAAATACTAAGTCATAATATTAAAAAATACAGTGGAAGTGAGTAAACACCTTTTTAAAAAAATGTGAGTAATCCAAAGCTAACTACTTTAGTATCTTCTTTTAACAAAAGGCAATTTCTCACCCTGCATTCTAAATGAAAGCTTTCTGGACAGAG
This sequence comes from Chlamydotis macqueenii, assembly GCF_036417535.1. Taxonomy (NCBI): domain Eukaryota; kingdom Metazoa; phylum Chordata; class Aves; order Otidiformes; family Otididae; genus Chlamydotis; species Chlamydotis macqueenii. The sequence continues at coordinate 18,138,755 of NC_141559.1, read as the reverse complement.
CCAAATCTTGCCTTCAGGAAAAACCGGAGGAACTCTTCATCTTAGAGTGGATGTGAGTGCAGCAGTGATGTTCCTTCTCTTCCCCCCCGCCCCCTCCCCACGCAAACTAAATGTTTTTGTCCTGTACAACAGCTTTTAGTATTGTAACAATTTACCTCCGATACCTGGACTGCTCTGGGCTCCGTCTTCCATCCTGTGCTCAGCAGAGTTGTCAGGCAGAGACATAACCAAAGAGATGGTCGAGGTGGATCAAGTGTATATTTTCATCTCCTCTTTTTTTTTTGAGACTGTACCCTTAGAGCCAGCAGCTGCCAGTGGATTGCTGGCATTGGGCTGTAGGGAGAATTTCATCTGAGTAGCTGAAAAGGACAAGGGAGGTGCACGGAAGGAGGGATTTATGTAAATAGCATGTATGTTGATGGTAATTTTGCATGAGATCTTGTGTGTTAGGTTAAGTGGAATCCTCTGTTTGTTAATGGCTTGCCACCCTTGTGATTCCACAAATGGATTTATTGCAACTTACTACTCTGAGGACAACTGCCTCATTAGCTTTGCTTCACAGTTCCTCTACTCAAGGAAACCTGGCATCAAACATGATGCCAAAAGCAATCGGAGCTATTCCCAGGGCAGGCAAACGACTGTGCAGTCTTTTCTGTCCCTGCCTCCCAGGAAACCTGCCGCGGCACAGCCGGACCTCTGCCCTTTGCGCTTGTGCTGTTACAGCAGCCTTCCTGTCTCATGTAGTTTGCTTTTTTGCAGAAATAAGCCACAGGCAATTGAATTCCAAACAATCCCAGCCTTGAGGTGTCTTTAAGGACTAGCTTTTAGCAGTTAATTATCACCCAGTTAGGGGAAGTTGGTATGAGATTAGGAGGTGTTGGATGGGGATATTGGCCCAACCAGCAGATGAGAACTGAAAGGACTGGATGAGAAGGCTGCGGAGAAGCTTCTCCAGTTCTGTCATTGCATCTATCAGTGTGGCCAACTCACTGCACCCTTTCTGGGTGCTTATACTTCAGAGAATAAGCACATTTCTATTGCAGCTGTACTGCCTTGCATGACAGTGATTAAGTGTACTTTTGGAGTCAGTTTGGAATGAGGGCTGAACACAGGTCAAATGACTCGGTCAGGAAAAAAATAAGACAGCTATTATTGTGACCCATCAACAAGGTATGGGGCTACCATGAACTTCAAGGGGAGAGGGTGCAGAAGTCCCTCCAGAAAGGTGGGGATAAGGTTCTTGATTTCCTTTAGCCAAAGGTAGATCTCAGTTCTAGAGAAGCCGCAAATGATTTCCCTTTGATTTATCAGTTTTACGGCAAGCCATAAAGTATTTTAGCTATATCAGCCAAGATAAACATTTGTAACCTGTAAACGGGTCCAAATGTAGGATTAAAATAGAAAATGAATTGTAACCATGAAGTTCACCACAAAGAACTACGGTACATTTTGCTGATATGTGGTGTATCTGTATGTACATCTCTGTGTGTGTTTATATTTTTCCCATCTACATTATCATCTTTGCACCCAGAGCAGATGAGCAAATTAAATTCAGTTCCAGAAGGGAACACATACTGACTCTCGATCATCCTCTGTGTTAGAAGCCTGGCACAGTTCCAGCTTGGATTACTTTTGTCTATTTTGCTTTTTGGTGGGGAGGGAGGAACAAATCCTTCCCTCAGAAGTATTACCATTCACATAAGGGATGACACAGGCTTGTGCAGCACATGACAGGAGGTAGGCTGTTAAATGGCAAAATTGGATGGCTACTAGGCATCTCCACACAGTTTACAGAACTTTCATACAAATGTGATTGAAAAATCACTACATGGGTACACTGTTTGGCTGAAAATCCTTTCAAGCATCCAGTCAGAAAGTAGAAATCACATGGTGTCTCAGGGAACTGGTAGAGCAACATGAAAGCTGCTTTTGTAAGTGAATAACTTGTGAATTACTCATACTCTATATGTTAGTTGTTTTAAGTACTTAAAACTACTAATCTGAATTCCATTCCATTTTTCAGAAGTCATAATTCATTTCCTAATCACATGAGGCAGTAATTGAAAATTAACACTATATGTATTTCTCATAATATTTTACATTTGCAAGCTGGAGGCAAAAATAGTTGCTCTTGTAAAGAACAAATTGTTCCTTCACTGTTACGGCTGATGTAGTATATAATAGTGCCTTTAAATACCAGAGTGAGCCCTTGCCCATGCCTAAGCTTGTTTCCTTTTGTAGGCACGAAGAGAGCTACATCAATTTATTTCTGTAAGTTAAAGCAATGGGCCTTTTATGGTGTAAATCATAGTTTCCTTTCACATGACAACCTGGGACTGTAGCAGTGTGGTCTAAGGAAGTGCCACCCCTTGGGTGTGTGGCTTGGATGGACTAGGTGTGCTTATTGTGGGGCTGCTGTGAAAATACCAGCTGATGCACTCTGCAGAGCTGAGTGTACAGCTCAGCATGGTCTCACAGCTGGGATGGCCGCAGGTACTGACTAAGCAGAGCTTACTTGCTTGAAGTGCGTCTAACTGTTCGTGTGAGCTATGTCTTTAAAATGATAGGTAGGAGGATTTTGTCAGTGACAGAGTCCTCCTTTGTGTTGAACTATCTTTTCCCTGCAATGAATGACTTTACTGAGATGAGCAATGCTAAACCCTGTCTCTTGGAGCAAAAACCAAAGGACTGTGCCAGTACAGAGCCCAATGGCTTCAGCAGGTCCTTTACTAGATATCACTCTACTTCTGCACAGGCTTCTTTGCCCATGGAGGTCTTTAAACATACTTTTGATGTGATAGTGAGGACGTAGCTTTAAAATACAGTAGCAAAAATGGGCAGAAAGCAGAACAATTAGAGGTGTAGATGAATGGCATACAATTTTCAGTACACAAATGTTTGGAAGAGGAACTAACAGCAATTTGCTTCCTGTGATATGGTCCCAAACAGAACGAAGACATCCTCTGCTCTGAAGAGCAAGCAAGGTACCCATTTTCCCCGAGTCGCTCCAGCAAGCAAGAAAAAACACCGCAGTAGCAGCCCCTTAATCCTGCCACTGCCTAAAGACAGCAGGATTTGCTCAATTTGTTGAGGAAGGATGTCTGACCTGGAAGTGCAGTGTAAATGAAGGTAACTCTTCCCTGACTCCCTCTGCTCACAGGCATCCAGTTCAGGACAGACTGTCTGTGACACCATGGTCATAATTCAAAGCCTTTTCTAAATAAATTATAAATAAAGTCAGTGAAGAGTTAAAGGCAGCATGTATTAGATTTCAGTGATGAAGCCTCTGATTAATATAATGAAAAGCCTGGTTTAATTGCATTAGCTTCCATTAGCTCTCCTCTTCCTTTTTTTATAATTGTTTCTAAGGCTTTGTGTACCTCATTCCTGCTGGGACTTTCATCCCACGTTTATTCAAGTGAGATTTCTGCTTTCAAAACTGCACCTGTCATCAATCTCCTATTAATTAGCCAAATGCCGCATCATATTATACATTGATGCATTCGGTCGAGCGTGTGCCATAATGAGAGGAGAGCCCGTGGTCTGTCTAGGCTCCTCTCAGGAGCTGGTCATTGGTATTCCAGGATAAGTCAGCTTACTGTAATTTGAAATTGGTCTGCTGTCCCATTAGGAATCTGCCCGATCAATACCAAGTGAATTAGAGTTTCAGTGATCTGATTAACTCCCCATTATTTTCTACCCTGGCTGATTTAGAATGCATGATGAGACAATATTCCAGTTTCTTTGCTTTATCCCAGTTTAAATGAAATATAGACATCTGAGGAAGCAGTGGCTGTGCATTTGATTTGGCTGTGCTGTAATAAAGTCAAACACTGTAAGTGTCTGCCTCACCGTGACAGGCAGGAGTGAGGGCTGCCATGCTGCACAGAGGGACGTTGGGCGGCTGGAGGGGACAGGGCTTTTTCTCTGCACTGCTGCTCCTTTCTAGCTCGACCGCTCTGTGCCTTGGTTGAGCAGAGTTGACTAGATGGTGCTCAGATAGGTACACGTTGAGTTGGTAGATGGCCATACAGTTTGTGGTCCTGTGCAAGTAATGGGCTGTATGCAGGTGCGTGCTTTCCTGAGTAGTAACCGAAGGTTCAGAAGTAGACAGCTCTGTGTGTGCACCCAAATTTTGGTGGGAACCTGAAACAGGGCCAAGGCCTAGATGATGCGCAATGGAAATGGGAGATATGCTCTGAATTTGTCTACATTCATGGGATCTCTGCCATCATGAAAGAAGGAAGTTAGGAAATCTCATCAAATTCTGTTAGGTCATAAGTACTTAATCTTCAGGACATAGGTGATTATTTTGTGTTGGCAGCTTGTAGATGTAATCCCTAAATGGAGCTTCCAGTTGCTATTTTATTGCAAGTGTGTAACAACATGAAACAGGACCAAAAAAAAGGCTTCATTTTTTAAGTCTGGAAGGTAGTTTTTGAGGAGACAGATTGCTGGCTTTGGTTCATCTGTTAATTTTGAAGTGATGTTAATAGATCCTGCTTATAATATTTTTTTTTATTATTCTTTAAATTTACATTTCTAAGGTAAAAAGGCTTAGTGTTTTTATTGCCAATTTCCTTGGCAGTGCACATAAATATTGGCCTGGGGGAACAGTGGTGAAAGAGCAATCCTGGTTTGCTGAAAGAACTGTACAATCTGATAACCCTAATGTCAAAATGCCAGCTCTGTCTCAGCGTGCACTGCTCATTGGTCATGGAAAAGAAGCAAGATAGTCAGAAAAGATGGCCTGTGTGATAGCCAGAGGTGTTTCAACAAGGTATTCCTACCTAAAGAACTTGCCCTTAAAAAACCAGGCCTTGCCAGCTACATATATGAAAGACAAAAAGGGCAAGGTTTTAAGATAATTTGAAGTCAAAGCAGAAGTTGCTCTATTTTAAAATGTACAGTCTTCATGTACCAGTAGACCAGAATTACAAAATACTTTAAAAATCAGAAAATTATTTAGACAAAGCTGCAGATGCATTTATTTTAGGAGACAAAATCTTGTTTGTATTCCCCTTCAAGCTGTTGTGGAGTCTTAGCCCCTTTAATGTATTTCAGGGCATTAAATAATGAGCAGTGTTGCACATTTTGTGTGCTAATAGGCAAAAAAATGGGTCATAATCTGCTTAATATGTGCAATGAGTATATTAATATTAATTTTTTTTACAAATTAATATGGATTTGCTGTGTAGTACACGTGTAATACATAAATACATACATAAAAGTTTAATGCAGGCACACTTTTGTGCCTCCTGCCAGTATACGTTGGCATAATTTTAGTGTTTTTTCATTGCTGCTTCATAGACAGTTTATAGAGGTTTTTTTTTTTTCAATGAGAAAAGAAAATAGAAGAGAGAAGGCTTGCAAGTGCCAAGAGTCTGAATCATCTCTGGGCAGTAAACCTGGAAACTTTGACTTTCAAGGTTAAGCCTGTGTTAGTGCTCTCCAGAGGTCCTGGGGGAGGACACCACCCATGGGATGGTAAAGCTCTGTACGTAGCCCACTAGAGGGTGACAAAGCCTAATGTTAGGAACATGGAGGTGACACACTCCCCTGGGAATTGGCGGCCCAGAGCCGTTGGGATCCTCCTTGCCTGCCTAGGGTGCACCCCCTGGTCCACCTGCCAGGCTTAAAATGCCTGTGTCTAATGGCATAAGACATCCCTGCCTGAGAAACATGAGCTAGGCCTTCAGCTCATGGGTATTAACCACCTTATGAATCTTCTCATACCGTTATGAGATGGAGGAAACAATTCACACTCCATTTGTGTTAAAAGTTACACCAAAAATATTAGAGCAGATGAAGGACAGCTGACCCGATCCACAGGACCCTGCGCAAGGGCTGAGAGCTGTGCATTACGTGGTCAGTTTTGGCAGCAGATGGGGCAAGGTGGTGTGGAGTGGTGGCCATAAACTAACTCGGTGAGCCAATGGCCAGTTGGCCTATTCCAAACCCACTGAAGCTGGTGGAAAGGTTAGCTGTTGACTTGGCTAGGCTTTCAGTCATGACCACAGTAGAAAGGCACATCACAGCCTGTCCCAGTGAACCTAGTTGGCCCTTGGGCTGTAAAGAGACCCTGAAACGAGCTTTGGCTGTAGTGCTCTCAAGCGTGTTGCCTCTGCAGAGAAATGCCGTTTAACAGCATGATGCATGATAGCCTTGTGGGAGACATCTTGCCCTGCAAATGCCTCTTAAACTAGAAAACTCCCTATTTTGGTAGTTGCTACCATCTCTGTGCAACTATTAATACTAAATTCAGAGTTTGCAACCTGTGCCTGGTGTTTGGAGTTGGATCCTCCAAAATCTGCACAGCAGCAGTGCTGAATGGGTCTGGTTCGGACACCCCATGTGGGCTTCCACATGTGAATGGGAAGATACCACATTTCTGGTGGTGAAACTGGAAATATGAGATCTCTGCTAGATCTGAGGTGGAAGGAAGCACCATGAAAAGCTAGTAACTACCCAGGAACCAGGGCTTGAAGTGAAGCCTTACCTGACTTGCATTGAAAGCACCAGCAGGCTCTTAAGTGCCTTACTCAGATGTCCTTTGTTGCCTGCTGATGCACTAGGCTTGCAGAGAGCAGCTGTGCCCACCCTGTAGGTTTTCATGAAATACATACTTAGTTGAATGTTTTGCATCCCACTTTTCTGATGAGGTTTCTTAAGGTTTGCAGCGTCATTCGGTGGGGTTGGGAGGTTAGGTTGATGAAGATGAAAATAACAGATTTCCAGGAGAAATATTGTAAGCTCTGGGCTGTGTGTAGCTTAATGTTCAAGTGCTATGGACCAATTAAATATCTCTCAGGGACTGAGGATAGAGAATTGGAAGGGGAGAGAAAACGTTGTTGGTAAGCATTCATATAAAATGTTGTGCTAAATTAACAATAAAATAACATTATAATTTAAAAGGAAAGTGTTGCAGTAGCATGAAATTACATCTTAAAAGGGATAGTCATCTTTGGAACTGTGCAAATTGTTCCTAAATAAAAAGTTTGTGGGATTTGAAATAAGTTTGTGACAGATTTCAGGCATGATTTACTACTTCAATGCTTTATTATTATTTCTGAGAAACCCATATAGAACTCTATTAATTAAAACTCAGACTGACACTTTGGCTCCATAAGATTTAGGAATTAGTGTGATTTTATCTCATTAGTGCATTTATTGCGGAGTTCGTCCTTTTAATTAAGAATTAAGTCCCTCCAAGGTGAGTTTTATCATCCCATAATGCATCTGGACTTTAACTACTTGTCTAAATACGCATTAGGGGATGACAACCACTTTGGAGAAACCTTAATTTTGTTATCACTGAAGTTTGATTCTTTCATTTTTCTGTTTTGGGGTGATAGATTTTAATTTCTTTACAGAAAGTATTTCCTTTCCTGCTGCAAGTATGCAGGAAATGTACTGTGTTGGCATTTGTGTCATTGTTGCCTTCCAAGGGCAGGAGAGCTGAATTCAAAGGACTTGAGAAGGACCTGAACCAGAGCTCAAAGGGATCTTCCCACTGGTCATGGTGGCCTTTGGAAGGGATCCAGGACATGATGCTGGGCTGAGAGCTACTGATCCTGCTTGATTATTGTCCCAGGGAGAAGGCACACACAGCAAAGGGTGCTGGCACACCTCGCATCGCACTTGGGCTTTCCAGCTGACAAGTGAGGCTGGTGGCAGGCTCCATCCAACGCAGTCAGCTGAGCTTGAAAATGGCTACTGCATCTGTAGTTGAGTGTGGTTTAGGGAGACCATAAAGCTCAGATCTACCGAGATCTTCAGCCCTCTGCTTCTGTGGTGCTAGTCAGTTGTCATTTTCACGGAAAACAAGGAGTGTCTTTTATGTATATGCATACATATGTGTGGTATATACATGTGTGCATGTATATAATGGATGTATATGTATATATTAAAAATTAGACCATTTTTGTCCCAAAGAATTTGCAGTTTTAGCACCTGAAGGGCAGTGGGTGAGCACACATGGAAGGGATGTGTAGTGACTGAAAAGTGTACTATAATGAAATTATCCCAACAGATATCCTAGCTGTGAATACAGTCCTGTAATAAGTAGTTTTTGCCACATGGACCTGTGTATATTTGTAGCAGGAGCAGAGGTGATATCATCAGCGTATTTCAATAAGCCATTTTGCTGTCACCAGATAGCAATGTAACGATATTTCATCATTATTTTACCTTGATATGTCACTGCCAACTTGTGGTACTTGGTGTTTCTCTATAAACCCTCACTAAAGGAGTTATGGTTTAAAAAAAAAAAAAAAGTCCTGTATTTGGTTTCCATTTTACTTAGTTGTTGCTATCTTCTTTATTTAAATAAATAGTTTTAAGGAGTGCAGGAATTAAGAAATGAATTTTACATCAGTGTCAGCCTTGCAGGTCCGAACTCTCTAAGTTAAATAGAGAACCTTGTGATTTATTCTCATGACTGTTGTTGCTATTAGCATTCATATGTGAATTATTTGTTTATTTTTGGCAAATGCATCATGACTGTAAAATGGAGGAGTTGGGCAGCAATACAGATTTTTCTCAGTAAACAGAAAAAACTGAAAAAGGGCAATTTGTTGATAAAAGTCAGACTAAACACTCAGAAATGAGACAAAATTATTGCTATTTGCCTGAGCTCTGTTATTTCTGACAGTGAGAATTGTGTGTGATTTGATAAAATTAAATTTAGGGAGCTTGGGTAAATCTAGAAAATCTCATCAAAAAGAGCGTCAGGGTCCTTAACTATTACTATAGAGCTTGGATATTTCTGTGTTCTCCAATCTTTAAAAAAAAAAAATCATTAATTAGTATTTTTTTTAACCCTAATACAAAACATACCTTTAAGATAGCCAACACTAGTGAAAACTAAACTTGGGCATACTACAAGTATAGCAGTGTCTAAGTAGTATGTCTTCCATGTACAGAGATAAATTATGTGTATGTAATTTTCATATAAAATCCCCTTCCTTTCCTTTTGTGGCTGTCTGACCCTGAAGAGCTTAACACCCTTCTTATCTGCTTCCCATCATTCTTTATGTAGTACTTCTGCCATTGCTTTGAAGGAGTTTTTAACTGTTTCTTCCAGAAATGTCACTTCAAGTCTGATGATGTAAAGATGAGAAAACTAAAAGCACAGTTAATTACAATGTGTAAAATCTTCTTATAAGAAAAAAAAACCTTTTCACAGTCAGGTGAACAACACAAAAAAAAAAAAGAGTTGTACCTCATCTGTCCAAGCAGGATCATAGTTTACTAAAACCTTTTCAGGCTGGCCAGCATGTGTGCTCCTGAAGACCAACAATGACTCATCCATGAGTTGAACCCACCATGCATCTCCATCCTTTCTCCCAGACTCTCCTTAGGTGTAAGTCAGTGTTTTATCCAGGAGGCAGTGGACAGATGTCCAAGCAAAGGTCCTTGGCTAGAAGCAGACCTGCTCATGCTAAACTCTAATCTTAAGTTGAGCTTTAGTAACAAGGCCAGGTTTTGAGAAGAAATATGTCTGTCCCAAATAAGAAATTTCTCTTCCCATTTCTGAGACTTAAAAAACAGAAGAATGAGCTGTGGGGAACATCTGAGAGGAAGGAGCATGGTGCCAGCTTTGTACTTCACCGAGGATGGACAGCAGGAAGTCTGTGGAGCAGCTTGTTCTGGGCTCTGTGCCACTTGATGTGAAAAAATATCATGTTCACTATTGTGCACTGCTTGTGCCTGTGAACCATGTGATTTTTTTTCTGTCCAAAAAAACTGAATTAAAAAATCACCACTATGGTTCTGGCACACAGTCTTCTCACTTTCTTCTGAACAACTCAAACTCTGCACTTTGTGGTCAATGGCTTGATATCCAAGTGGAGACCAGTGATGAGTGGCATTCCTCAGGGGTTGGTATTGGGACTAGCCCTGTTTAACATCTTTGTCAGTGCCCCATCCCTGGGAACATTCAAGGCCAGGTTGGACGGGGCTCTGAGCAACCTGATCTGGTTGGAGATGTCCCTGGTGCTTGCAGGGGGGTTGCACTAGGCGACCTTTAAAGGTCCCTTCCAACCCAAACTATTCTATGATTCTATGATTCTGACTACAGCCCGTAGACTTCCAGCACAGTTGGGAAGGCTCATAACTGGTATTGGTGAGGGAAGTCTGAGAGCCATGGCAGAGGTTAGTTGTAGATGAGTGGTTTTAGGGATGTGCAAGGTGTAAATGGCTCCGTTAAAGAATTTCAGTGGCGTTTGCGTTCCTGATGTTGCAAACAGAAAGACACAGCCAGACATATTGGCTTATATGTTAAATTACCACTCTTGTTTTATGTGTCATCTGAGCTTTGGGTTCACTTTTGGCTTTTTTGGACAGATTGTTGTTCTGTATGTGAGGATGCTGATCCCCAGCGCCTAGTTCTTTGGTCCTGGCACATTGAGACAATCTAGTCAGAAAGTCTGACGCTCTTCTATGCAGGTATAAATCAAAAGATGTTCTCCTGAAGTAAGTTGTTCAGTGCTTGCATAAAAGTGCCCTGAGGAGAGTCTGAGGTATGTATAGCAATTCATACTAAGTAATATGGGGCTTTTGTGATTTAGTGCTACCAAATGCATTTCCCTAAATTTCAGTTTTCTCCTGTGTAGGCAATCCTAGTGCTGTCCTCTGAGAGAGTGATAGGATTACTCTGTACGATTGCAGTGAAGCTGTAGTAGAGGTCCAGGTGTAGGGACTCACCCCCTCCTATATAAAGAGATTATCAATTCTGAATATAATCTGAAGAAAAGTTATCTTGCCCTGTTTTAGTAATGAAAAGTCACCTATTTTTTCCAGCAAATTACAAGAAAAGGTTTTTTATTGTATGAGGAATCCAGCCTACCACTCTATGGCAGGGTGCAGGAATCACCTTTTGATCCCAAATACAGATGCTCAAGTTTGTAAATTTAATAAAAAAAGATTAAAAAAAACTGTGGCAGTGCTTATACAAGAAGCAATAAACTCTGGTTAGATCTCACTATTTTTATATCAGAGTCTCTTTGGCTTGCACAGAGGCACGAGCATTGGACAAGATAATAGCTTCAGACAAATGCTAGAGCGTATGAAGTTTAAAGACCTATTCAGATCTTGCATTGTTTCGGAAATTAAAATAATCAAGTATGTTTTCTGTCACTATCTATCTCCTGTGTGCCTGTCTGCACCCTTCCATCATTCATTCACACATAATAGAGTGTCTGCATGCTATGATATCTCCATCAGCGCATCGTTATTGACCTATAAAAGAGCAAAGAGGCCAAACCAAACAATCAGGTACTATCAAAACATCAGAGCTGCTTCTGGCATTTGTGTCCTATTGTTGTCACTTACAACTGAGTAAAACAAATGTCTAAGAAGTGCAACAACATTCTCCCCTCATGAGTACTTGTCCTGCATTTATCTTAGTGCAATGGGGGCACCTGTTGTGTGCCACCCAATCCAACTGTTACCTGTGTTTCCCCAGGTAGACTTCATGAGCTGTAATTGATACTAAAATGCAAGTTATCATTGTGCAATGCTGACTGATGACTAATTGAACCTTGAAGCTAAGACCTGGGTCAGCAACTTTCACCCAATCGTTTTCATTGGTGAAAGAGCATCTGTACAGATTGCACATTGTCTTCTCAGTAAGAATCTCCTTGATATGAATAAGGGTGAGAGAAACAGAGCTTTAAAAATCTGTGACTTTTTTTAAAAGGTAGTGAAATTTGAAAAAAAAATTTGCATGCTGGCTACTAAATACTTTTGCAGTGAATTTTCTTGGACTTAAGTCAGAATTTGGACAAAAACAAATTCCTCCTGCTTGCCTCTTCCCATTGTGCCTAATATGTGAAGTTCATGAATTTGCAGAATATTGGTTGATTTTTTTAAATGCTTGTGCAATTAAAAAAAAAATCAGCAAGCGTGTGGAATCGCTTGAGTCCTGGGGTCATGTATTGCAAAGCCACTTCCACTTCCTAATGTTGAGGTGAGTGCTTGAAGTTTTGGGTGCTTCTGTATACAGCATACTTCAAAGTCTTTTGACAGTCACTTGCTTCCACTTCAGTTGGGCAGCTGCTTATTGCAGAACAGCGGTTTCTCTATTTTGTCTGAGCAAAATCAAAATAATATATATTTATACCTGGTACATTTCCCCTGATGTTCCCCTGGCTCTGTACACCTGTTAAACATAACTCGCTGTGCCTCCCTTCCCCTTCGAGGCAACAAACATTGCCCCTATTTAAATGATAAGATGAAGGTTAAAACAGAAGCATGTGAAAGGCTGGGCCCTGACTTAGAAACATAGGTGGCATTTCCCACTGACACTGTCCATTATGGCTCAGGTGCTTGCAAACGAGCTGTAGAAATGCAACCATTCCTGCACGGTCATGAAGGCAATGGAGTACTAACTTCTGTTTTTCTAATCCATGAAACTGTCATCCTTGTTTTGCCATGAAACTGATGCTGTAGTAGGGAGCAGGCATGTCTGATGTGAGGGTGAAGCAGAATGGAGAGTGAGAATGGCTAGACGATTTTGCTTGTAGCGGTAAGCCAAGAGCCTCTCAAATGCCTAGGACCACGTGAAGCCCCATGCAAAGCTTTTAGATATTTCAAGATGTCCATTGCATGTGTTTTCAAAACTATTACTGTGTTAAGGTCTGCCTTGGGTAAACTTGTATGTTCCAAAGTATAAATGTAACCAAATGTTAGGCCATGTCATGCTGACTTGGGGGGGCACACAACTGTAATAGCAATTCCCTGAGCCTTAAAACTGGTATTCTTTTTCTAAGTGAAACAACTATAAAGCTTACCTTTCTTCTAACTCATAAACACGTAGAATTTTTTTAATTGGAAGTAGAAATCCAACTCAGCAAACAAATGTTCTGGATTTTAATCTATTTTCTATAAATTAAGTTTTTTTATAGTATTAAATTTTTCCTTTAAAATGGAATACATAGACCTAAGCTGCTATGCTGACCACTGCTTGGGCAAGGTGTAGTCTCTTAACAGCTTGGAGTATTGTTTGTCCAGTAGGAGCTAGACAGCATTTAATCCCAGAGCTTCAAGTGGAAAATCCCCTCATCTACAGTGCCTGAAGAAGCAGAAGTCTCAGGGATGCTATAAGGAGATATATATGTGTGAGGGAGGGTTGTCCTCATCCAGCTTTTGGAGAGGTCTATTTGCTGCAGCAAGGATGGTGCCTTGAACTAGAGCAAGTGAGTGTATGCAATCTTATTTTGCTGTTTAAGTGCAAAAATAATCACAAGACAAGAAACACTTACCTGGTAGATAGCATAATATAAAGCGAGTCTGAAAGTCACTCATAAAGGACAGGATATTAAAGCCAGGGGTAGGGGAGGCGGCAGGCTATTAATCTATGTGTCTGCGATGTCGAAGACACGTGCCAAATGGTTCTTGTGCAGTTTGGACACCTTTCAGCAGAGATATACACCAGCTGAAGTGCAGAGCTTGGACTACCTTCCCTCCAACTCTCTGGTTTCTGGGGAAAGAGCAGTACACGTTTAACAAGAAAGTGTAACTGGAGTAAAAAGAATTGAACTGGAACAGTTTAGGAAACATAGGCTGTGACAAACTCTCCTGTTCATGAGACAACCATGCTGTGAAAGACAGGCTATATGAGAAGCCTGTATCCAAGCTACAGCTGCATGACAGTCTGCCCGTAGATGCTTTTTCTCCACACTTGATGCTGTCAGACCTGAAAGGGGCAGATAGTTGAAGCCGCTGGGTAGGAGAGGTGGAGCCCTACATTGCCCTGTTCTGCCAGGTTGGCTGGTTGAGGGAAGGTGGCAGCCATGGTGGTAACACCTCTACGAGGTACCGAACAGAACCGAGTAAAGGAACAGCTTTTGCCAGTGATTTTTTTTTTCCCCTTTGCACAGATTTCTTGGTATCACAGGGTGTATCACAATGTGGAGTCCAAATGCAACTATTGAAATACTTTCTTTTCCCTCCTGACAACTTTCTCTGTAGGTATTTGCTGATGTAGGAACAGCTTGGTATTTGTGTGAGAGCAGCAAACAGTTAATCAGTGGGGTTGTAGATTTACCGTGCCAGTTAAGTGTATATATGAAGTAAGATGGATTTCTGCTTACAGCCTACAGGAGCAGGCAGGGCTATGGTTATAGTAGCATCACTGTTGGCTTCTAAGGACACCTATGAGTGACTTGGACTTGGAGGTCTGTGCTGGAATCAAACAGTGGTTTTAGCTAACCTGACTTCTTGTCTTACTCAAATGACAGGGGGCTGAGCTGTTAGGCAGGCAAAATTCCTGTCCCCTTGAATGCGGACTTTGCAGGTAGTCAGAAATTGCAAGCATCTTGCTCATTGCTGTTACCCTCTTTCCTATTTTCTTTGCTTTTTCCCCCTTGTTTAGTTTGTTACTCTTCAGGCATTTTGTATTTGTCTTAAACTTGACAGAGTCAGAGAAAGGAAAAATTCACGTTTTGATGGCAAATGCTTGTAAGGTATAACAGTTAGTTTTTTATTTCAGAAATCTGCAAAGATGCATCTCATTACTGGTGCTAAAAGCAATCATGGTCCTGTTAAGTGTATAGTGTTTCTTACCCAGGTAACCAATTCTAAAGCTGTACAGAATTAGCTCATCCTGAATATCTCAGAGACTGTTTGTAGGCAGAATTCACGGCAGATGTTAGTTGTCTTCTCAAAAATTTCAGGGAAATCTGGCCAGATTCTCAGGTCATGTCAATCAATTCTGCTTGCTTGAAGTTAATGACGCAACAACACTTCAGGGAGTCAGGTGGGAATCTGAACTGTCGAACTGGAACCTGACTGGTGCTGTGTGCTTGCCTCTGGTTTAGAACAAAGAGAGAGGGAGAAGTTTCACTTCACCTCTGAAGAAACAAAGAGATGTCTTTGCCCTTCCAGAGAAAGAGACTGCCAAATACGCTTCTGCAAGTTTTGAATGAAAAAGTATCAGAAAATGGGAGGATGGGCTCCTGCACAAAAACTTTTTGTGCAATTTTTGGTTGCTCAGACTCCTGCTAGATGGAGAAAGTGAAGCCCATGTGAACGTCTTCAAGTTAGCTGATACGGCCTGGAGACAGCGAGGATGTAGCTGCAGCATCATATTGCTCACCCTGGTGTTCCTGGTCTCTGAACAAGCTGAGGGATCTGTGTCTGTGTGGCACGCTGCAGTGTAGATATGTGCACAGCTGGGACTTGTGCTTTATTTCCCTCCCCTTCCTGTTAGAGGCCATATAAAAAAATCCTTTGTAACGCAAGTTTATAAATAATTTAATGGCAGTTATAAAAAGCTTTTACTATTTTTTCTTTTAACTGGCACTTTTTTTTTTTGTAAATCTGTCTATATGAAAAATATTCTTAGCAAAGTTCACACAGAGAAGGCTTAAAGTTATTATTAGGCATATAAATTGACTGCTTTCTCATTTATATGCAGGCAAATTTCTTTAATTTATTAATCTGATTTGCATAGAAAATTACAGCACTCATTGACACTGAGAAGTCTCATTTAAGGAAGGTTTTATAAATTCTATAACTAAATGGAAATAGAAGAAAATGTATAAGGGTTGGGGTCTCTTTTCCTTTCCAAAAATATTTTCCTTTAGATGGGAAAAAAAAATTTCAAAAAATATACCTATTACAAGAATCTGGAATTTGCTTTAAAGTACATATTTTGGTTTTGTATCTTTAATTCAGGACAGAGGAAAAAGATCATTGAACTGAAGTTTTAAAGTTCACAAGGGAAAAAATTAGCTTAGAGAACTGTTCTGTGGTAATGTAGGAGGACACTTAATTAACTTGAGCTTCATTTAAAACTGTAGTGTAAATCTTTTCAAAATGAATCAAAGTCTCTGCTGAATTATATCTTAGCCAAGTTTTACAGTCAAAAGGATCTTAAATCAGTAAGACCTGTCACTGTGAGAGCTGTGGTAGTGTTTTCACATTCTCTGCAAGCTCATCCGCTCTTGGACTTGAAAGTCTTTTCCCTGTGTCCATTTGCTCTAGCAACAGCTGGCTTTTTGAGGCAGCACATTAGCAGCTCACAATTAAACGATATTCCAGCTAATTTGAGCTTGGGCAGATGAAGAATATCAGTGACAGTGAGTTTCCTTCCTCCCACCCTCTGCTTGTTCAGTTTTAAAAAATCTTTATTTTACTTCAATTGCTCTTCGGAGACCTGGTTGGTGGAATTTTCTCTTCATCGTTGTGTCCAGCTGAGAAATTGTTCTCCCGTCTTGCTGAGTCAAAAGGAGAGAGCATCAGCCCACACATGCTTCAGATGTGCAAGGGGGTAAACTGGGGGAAGTAATGACAATTAAAGAGCATATGGTCAAAAATAAATCTGTACAGTAGTGCCAGTCCATATTAATCACAAGATTAAGAATAATAACGTATCTGTACAAGTAGCATGCTAAATCTCCTCCTACATTTACTAGCCTTCATATATCTGTATCTGTATGTTTATCAGGGTGTCTTATATGATATACTGTATGAAGTGAGGGAGGATTTATAGTAAGTTTTGTGTAAATGGACCTGATAAAAACTGCAAAAAAGGCACGATAAAACATTAACATCTGGAAAGACGTATGTCACTGGAATAACACATGCCAAATACGCGTATGAATGTATGAAAGAACAATAGAATTAAAACTTTATCTTAGCAGAACCGTAGTATGCCAAGCTTTTTACAAATCTGGGGAAAAATGTAGTCTGTAAGTTTTAATCTCAAGTTTAGCACTGTGAGGAGGCTTTATGCCATATCATTGTTAACATGCTACTTTGTGAGATCTTGGGGTGTCTTAGTAAGATTTATTTTAAAAATAACTTTATACCTATTTGAGATGAGTCTGTTTTGCTCTGAATAAGAGTGCCTTGGAGGTTCTGAGGAACAATCAGAACTAAACCGGGAGAGATATTCAAAATGCATGATGTTTTATCAACCAAAACAACTCTTTTAATAGGTCTGCTTGTAGTACTTGTGTTCTATTAGGAATGAGTTGTGGGGGGACGGATGACACCAACTGTAACATAACCTTTGCAGCTGTGTCCATATTAGGAGTACATGAACTGGTAATCCATGTGCAGACATGAATGTAAATTTTGGGAAGTTATAGCACTGTCTCAGGCCTTGGGTTCTGAAAAAGCCTTTCTAGAGTGGCTGTTCTCCCATCATCTGGAATGGCACAGATCTCTAAGTAGTCAATTATCTGTTAAAAATGAATCTATTGTGACTCTCTGCTGTAAAAATTAAGCACTTAAGTGTCTTCAACCATGATAAAATATAAAAGATTTTTCCCATCAGCACTTCCAGGAAGCTGTGAAGTTGCTGTTACCCGGGTTTCACAGAGGGGACATGGAAATGTATGATTCCCTCTGGAGAAGGATGGTGCCCAGCAGGGGTGACAGGGAGGCGGGACACTGGACTGGGAGTAGCAGCCCCACCAGGCAGAGCTCTGTGTGTTGCAGCTATCTAAGGCTGTTGTATGTTACTCAGCCTCAAGTCTGAACCAAAGGAAAAGTCTGCTTTAGAGGAGGATCTCTCTGAGGCTAGCAGGTTTTCTCTGCAATTCTAGGGAATTTTTTAAAGGATGCAAAGGCTTCCATTACTCCATTAGCAGTGATTTGAAAGGAAGGACCATCACAAGTCTCAAGCTAAACCATAAAAGTGAATGCTCGGCATTAACTCCGAGACCCAGTGGTGTATACCTAAGTCAGATATCTCCCTTTAATACGCTGCTAAATTATATTTGTATACCTGATTCTGCCCAGAAAAGCACTGAAGCATATATTTAAAGCATTGTTGAAAGTACTTAACCACAGTGAAACAGACAATGATATTATTTCTGTCTTGTACAGTGTTTTATGATTAAATATTTTTCCCAAAGAATATGAATGTATGTTTAAGAATGAGTGTCAGAGACTCTGTAACATAAAGTGGTATTAGGGGTTACTGATATTTTGTTTTCCATTGTTGATGTAAGAATGCCTTCATTCTGACAGAAATGAGCATCAGGGCCCTTTGGAAGTATGTATGTACACCACAAACAATCAGCCAGCTTTTCTTCATCTGGGTCTTACTTTTTGTCTTCATCACCCACTGCTCAGAGTTCCCAAGCATGCTTCTTCTGCATTTCTCATTTGTAGAAATAATGTTTTCTGGAAAGAAATACAATGCATACGCAAAATATTATCAGAAGTACAGAGTGTCCTTGTGCCTGTCACAGGCAATAGTCGCACCATATTTATAAGCTTGTCTCTGAATAGGAGCACATGCCAAGGCTGGTTTGCACAGAATAGGAATGGAGCTGCTTCAGAAGCAGTAAGAATGCTAGTAAGGTTCTTGTTGGAGACATACTTCATCCGACAGGAAAGATAATAGAATTGCTTTTTTAAAATCAGTTCCTAAAATAGAGAACTTTTCAACTTGATATTTCAATAGATATGGAATTATTTATCAGCCTTGCGATTCACACGATCTCACGAATCCACTCCGCAAGAAATACCACAGCTGTGCCTCTGCCTGCATTTGCCCCTGCTCCACCACTGATTGCCATGTTTTATCTCTACCCTTATTAAGTAGCCACGGTAAGAGAGGACAAGAAATAAAAATTCCCCCTACTCAAAGCCTGTTCACTTGAGCATCTCAGATGGTGTATGGTCTTGTGACAGATTTTTGAATATGAAGGGGATGCAACTTCCCTTGAACGAAAGCCTTATCTTTTAAACTTTTGCAGGTAAAAGCACCTTCAGGAAACTTTTTAGATAGTCTGACAACCACTTTTCTTCTGTTGTTCTTGTCAGCATCAAAATGCTTCTGTAAACCTACTGAGAATGAATGTGCTGCATGGTTGAGGCTGTGTTGTGATTGTTGACAGGTTTGAGTACAAACAGAATGGCTGACATGGGTCGAGCCGCTCAAGCATGACTAAATTCCTCAAAATGGAAAGCAGTCATTACACTGCTGAAGCTTTTTTAGGTGGACAGTGACTTTCTGCTGGTCAGCACCTCATTTTTCATGCCAAGTCTTCTGTTCTTTCCGGCTTCCTCCCAACCACATGATATGTGTGCAGCAGTCCTCCTAGATTTACTGTTTCGCATCTGAACGAGGAAGCAGCTGCTGATACTGTGATGATGCATGCAATCTGAGGCTGCCAGGTTTTTATTCCTGTCTACGGGGATTTTCTTTGGCTTCTACTGGGAAGTTTATTGGGCATGGTCAGAGTTTTAGGATGGGCTCGGGATACAGTTAAAACACAGTAAATGGCATGCTTAGGGAGACTTGCAAGTGCTTTAAATGTCCTAAACAAGGTCCTGATGTGGGTAGGAGGGATTTTTTTCTGGATGACTGACCTCACAGAAATGTTTTTTATAAGTTGGGGTTTTTTTGCATATGATAGTTTCTCAAAAGCTGTTCTTTTAAAGTTAGAGTGTCAGTGTATGCATTTGAACAATATAAAGGCTACAGCAAAAAAGATGGCTTTGGTGGATGCCTTGATTTTTGTAGCAGACTGCACAGAACTTGATCCTGATGAAGAAAATATTATTTTCTTAGTGGACTGTCAATCAAAAACTGATTTTTCTCCCTTGCTCTGTTGTTGTCACACATTTTTGAGCTGGGCATTGCTAATAAGTAAGTGCAATTCAGCTTAGTTATGCTCCCTGTGCCCATGCTGGGAAATAGCCGCCTTGCTATGAAGGCAGCCCTTCTTACAGTTCCTGTGCCCAGGCTGAATTCTGCTCCAGTATGGATGAAATGACCCCAAGAGTGTCCCTTCCTCAGTATTTGTGAGCTAGGGGAAATTTCCTGCAGTGGAGAGCATTAATCAGAGCTGTGAACACGAGTTTGGGGCTTCATCTCCAAGGGTCTGTCAAGTGGAGTTTATTTGGGGTGATGATCTGTTAATGAAGCTGAAAAAGGACTCTAAATGCTGCAGAGGGTAGCAGGATAAGAGAAATATGCAAAAATTCTGTGATTATTTTCACTTGAATTACAAATATTTTTCTTTTACAAAAAACAATTGGTACAAAAATGCTAATAGAACTACATGTTTGAATAGCTAAAAAAGGTCACTTGTAGCCAGAACATTGATCTGTCTGCTTGTTTCTCTAGACATACGTGGA
Source organism: Chlamydotis macqueenii (assembly GCF_036417535.1). NCBI lineage: Eukaryota > Metazoa > Chordata > Aves > Otidiformes > Otididae > Chlamydotis > Chlamydotis macqueenii. The sequence continues at coordinate 18,118,649 of NC_141559.1, read as the reverse complement.
ATAACCTCCAAGTTATTGTATTTAGCTGATGTTCTGTGTTCCTGTCTACAGCCGTAAGCAATATCCAGAGCTGTTTTCACTGCCCAGTCTCTTTTTTGATACCAGTTTACTCACATCAGCTGATAGTCTACATCACTTCCGTCAGCCTGCTGGCCACACTTCTTTTGATACAGCTCAGGATGCATTTGGTTTTCTGGGCTGCAAGCCTGAGCTTCTAACCCACTAGTACCCCTAAGTTCTTCTCCTCAGGGCTGCTCTAAATCCGTTCTCTGCCCAGCCTGTATTTGTGCCTGGGATTGCCACGACCCATGTGCAGGACCTTGCACTTGGTCTTGTTGCACTTCATGAGGTTTGCACGGGCCCACCTCTCCAGCCTGTCAAGGTCCCTCTGGATGGCCTCTCTTCCTTCCAGCGTGTCAACTGCACCACACAGCTTGGTGTCATCAGCAAACTTGCTGAGGGTGTGCTCAATCCCACTGTCCATGTCACCAACAAAGATGTTAAACAGCAATGTTAAAATTCACAGATTGTGAACAACAAAATTAAAAAAAAATATTTTGACCCCGTGTTTGTGAATTGACTCACTACGCTGGACAGGAGCAATTAGGTCCTAGCTGCTTTTCAATGTATCTATGTATTGGTGGTGAAACACTGGCACAGGTTCCCAGAGAGGTGGTAGATGCTCCATCCCTGGAAAAAATTCAAGACCAGGCTGGATGGGGCTCTGAGCAACCTAATTGAGTTGAAGATGTCCCTGCTCCTTGCAGGGGGCTTGGACCAGAAGACCTTTAAAGGTCCCTTCCAACCCAAACCATTCTATGATTGTATGATCTACTCTGCTGTGTGCTTCAGCATGGGCAAGCATGCTCATTAAGAATTCTGGGCCACTCCAGAATGTTAACACATCATTAATATGCAAAGGTGCAGATATCTGTCTGTTGTTTTTATAATGCTATTCCATTTATATAGTGCTAGCACTTGAAGGATATGAGAGACTCCATTCCCAGCTACAGCACCGTGCTAAATAAAACCACTAAGTTACTGTGCAAGTAATCGGGCAGCTGGCAGGAGTTCAGGTTCAGATCTCTCTCCCTGTCAACCAGCTGTTGAGTCCATCTCAAATGTCTCTACTTGTGCTCCGGCGTCTTGCATACCCTCTTACCCTCAGTGACAGTTCACCATTGAAGCTTTCCCCTCCTCCCATTACAGTGGAGTTCCCTGAAGCCTTACAACTACTGTTGAGATGGGAAATGGGCTTCCTCTCCCCTCCCTAGCTGTTTCTGCACAGGCATCATTTGCTTTGAGGTTTGGGTGTTTTTACTTAATACGTCCCTATGCAAGAGTAAAGGGATTTTTAAGCCTGATGTGCCAGTACTAGTGATAGAGAAAAAGAGTTTTTCTTCACCTCTTGGCTTGACTGAAATGACGGGTGGATATGCCTACTTAAATTTGAATACTGCTGGTCAAAGCTTTCAGGCTAAAGGTCTTATGGGCCATAAGGATCTCTGTTATCCACACAGGAAAGATTAAAACAGGGGTCAAAGGAAGGTACCGTAAGAGTCCTCTTTCTTCTCTGACAATCCAGATCCCACTAAAATTAATGGAAAGGCACGTGCTGCTTTAAATGTCTCAGTCTTAACCTGAAGAAACTGCCTCTAAATGTGAATGTCTTGTTAACCTGTGTGAATCGTGTGTTTCTTCCTCAGACAACCCAAAAATGCAGGCATTACTAGTGCAGAATCATGTCCAATGAATGAGATACATGTTAATGTAACCTCTTCCTTAGGGGTGGGGTTGAAATCAATATTTCTAATATTAGCACTTGAAAAAAATATTTCTTATAAGGAATGGCATGAACAGCCATTGGAGCAGGAGGACTGAACAGGATCTTGACTTATAAGCTGCTGTTTCAAGAAGCGAGGATACTTGCATATGAGGGTAGATCCAGCAGCAGTGCTTTAGCCACTCGTACTTTCCACCTGTGATTTTATTGTCAGTAAAGGTTTAGAAATAACAAGGGAATCCTCTACAATTGCAATGGACATTAGTGCAAAAGGGTTTACAGGACATAGATGTCGCAGACCCCCACCTAGCTTTAATTTTGAGCTTAGGCACTGAGCACTAGTTTTGAATTTTAATGTGGAAGTCTAGAATAAAATAATTTTGTAAAATAATGATACTAATAGACATGATAGCTCATTGTGATCAGTGTAATGGGATATTATTTTACCATTTAAAATATTTTTGGTGTGTTGTACAGTTTCTTAGAGATGCTCTTAAGTGTAGGGAACTTTTGAGCAATGCCAAGTGAGTCATCAGGCAGATTTGCTGCAGACGAAAGGGTGCTGCTTGAAAGTAGCGTATGCAAGAGAAATATGAGACCTTGTCTTTATATTTGTACCTAAGCACATCCCGAAGTAGTGGAGGAGAAAACCAGAAAGGAATAAGGCTAAGGTGAGGCCAATAAAGGCTAACATGTTTCTGTTCAAGGCACGCTGTGCTTAGAACAGACTCCATCAGCTTATCTGTTTATTAGCATATGTTTAAGTCTGTCTTGCTTCGTTTTTTGAGAGAGGCTGCTTTGCAAACACAAGGGTCTTGTAAAGGGGACAAATAATAATACTGGTTTCCTAGCCTCTATGAGTGATTCAGACTCTCCTGAGGTGTATCAAAAGGATTGTAGCTTATTCTGAAACAGTTGGCCTTCACATTAAATAGTCCATCCCTCTGTGCAGCAAAGAAACTAGGTGTCAGCCTCACATGAGGCAGGAGTAACATCTTGTTGCATAAATCCATGCTCAAAGTTAATCCTGTGTTTAAATGCATTGCTGTAATGCCTGCAGAAGTTGGTGATGCCTGTATAAGACCAACAAAGAATTGTCAGTATAGAAGAAAAATGGAATGATAGTTCTTGTTGTAGTGTTAGAAATACTGTGTTTGTCACAGTGATAACTGTGAAAAATCAATAAATGCTCTATAATGGGCTATATTTAAAAAAAAAAAAACCCACAAATCCAAAACCAATCAAAAATAATAAGAAATCCCCCCAAAACCCCCAAACAAAACATAAACCTGTGGCAGTGTTCATAGGTACCTGTTTTACAGATGGACTAATTTGAAGCATGGGGAAGGTAAATAATCTGCCATCACCTTGTGAATCAGAATAACTTGACATGCAATGGAGGAGCCTGCCTTTAGACTCTTTTACTCGAGGAGTAAGACAGCTTGCTCTGAAGGAAGGTGTCTGGCTTCCTGCTTGGAACGGAACGAAATTAGCGTGGCGGTATGTGCTTTGTACATCTGCTGTGTAATATGCTTTGCAAAATGCAGACATCCAGAGCAAGGATGCAGATGCTCCACTACCTGCAGAAGTTAATGACAATTATCCCAGTCTTTGATGGGAAACGAAGCCGTGGGGCTCTCATTTCCACAATCCATCATGCCACCAAAGGCTTGCTGAGTGATACTTCATGATGGGCTGGTGAGAAAAATATACAAACTCATATGCTGGTGTTGCAAATCAATTCTGCAGCAAAGTGGAAATAACTCTTGTACCAATAAGCAGCGAGGCCTATGAAAAAATACCCGTTTTCTGAATTTTCAACTTGCAGATAGCACGAGAAGCCATCAATCATGTTAGAGAGCTTCCATTCCAGCGATGTTGTTCTTAAAGACACAGCAGATGAAATCGGACAAGACCAGAATATGCAAAGCTCCCCCTCCTTTTTTTTTTTTCTGCTCTCCTTTCTAGACAGTTGGGTATGAGAAGGGACCTTTTTCTTTTTTCTTTTCTTTTTCCACTTTTTTTTTAAAAAGCAAGCCAGTAGCCTGGCAAAGGCATGTATCTTGGTTAAGTTTACTGTGAAATGACTAATTAATTGCTTCACAAATGGCTATTAATCATACATTAATGAGATACTCTCTTTGCTTTGGCGAATAGAGATTCTGTGGCAATTCTCTCTCCTTGGTACCCCAAGGAGGCTAAAAGCATGCACAACTCAATTAATCTTACTGCACCGTGGGGTGTTCGAAACTGCTCACCAGCTGAAGAGAAGCAAATAGCTGGGACGTTTAAACTGTCCATATTTCACAGTGTAAATTCAGAAGCACTTAATCATTCCTTCAAGCCTTCTTTTGTTGCTTTTCTTTCTGCCTTGTTATGTGTGTTTGAAGCATATCCTGAGCCACAAGAAGAAGCTGCAATACATCCCGTCCCATCACTCAGATAAACATGTGCTGCCTTGTTGTCTTCGAAAAATGATGATCATCTTGTGTGTAGCAAATAAAAACTGAAAACTACTAGTCATTCTCTCAGCATCCCTTGAAATCCGCCTGTGTTGTTAACGCATGCAGTGAACAAAAGGAAAAGGGCATCATGCGTTGGGATACTGTTTCATTTTCTCATTGGCAGAGATGCAAAATACTATGAGATACAGACTGTCAGCCAGATCAACATCACAGATAAATTTATATTTTCCTCTTTAGTATAAATTAAATTAAGTAAATTTGCACTGGTAGAAAGCCTAGCGCATTTTCCAGCGATTAATTTGTTAGGTTTGGAAAAAACTGAACAGTAGTGTCTTGATGAAGATAACATGGGGCCCAAGCCTGAAGTGATTCTCAGATAGGCAGTGGAGAACCTGGCCTGTTGCTGTCTGTATCGAAAGACGCTTCGAGAGTTAAGGTAGGTACACTGTTCACTCTGTCTGTGATAATAGTCTGTGGGCTGAGGGAAGTCCTGGTTGTATGCTGTGCTCTCAGTTGCTACTTGAGGAATACAGTATCTCTATTCAAAGGTGTTACTGGGACGTATTAAAAAACATCGACCTATTCTGTTGATAAGTAGTCACGAATTAAATTAGATTTTTGGAAATGCATCAAAATCTGCATATTGAGGTGTGTAAGTCAACCTTTTAGTATTGAAATTGTATTAGGAAGTTCTCCTAGGTTTATTATTCCTTGGTAGAGTTTCTTTCAGTTTGATGTGAGATGGCTAAAACAGGTTACTGACACAAGGTGCCAAAGCATGTAGATTTTTTGTCTCATTCTATGTAGCAGTTTGTATGTTGCCATGTGTATTGTTTTCACTAATTCAAATGTCAAGATAGTGGTGCTACTTCCTTCTCATTGTTCACTAATCCATGAGAAATGAATTTGATAAACTTGATGCCTCACTCTGAAAGCCATTACCATCATGGTTCATGGAGTCCTTGTTGGACACCTCTTCAGAGAGCCTAGTTGAAACTGTGGGAGAAGAGAGCTGTGGAAGTGGTCAGGCCTGAGCTGTTCTAAAGGAGATGGCAGAACATCACCAAGGCTTGTTTTGTGCAGCAAGCAGGCAAAGAAAAGTCAGATTGCTAGAAGATTATTGCCTTTTACAGGATGACATGTATTTCAGTGCAGTGGTATTATATCAGGAGTGCTATCAGCAAGTAGCAGGATAGTAAGAGGTGTGAGGACGTATCTTGATGACTTCTCATCACTGGCTTCCTGTCTCCTTGTCTGTTCTATTACTGCCAGTGGTCTTTTCTGTTTCCGGTGGCTGTCATTAATTTAGCTTTAGTGTTGGCAGGATAGGAAGGGATCAAGTCTACTCCTTCACGTGCCTTGATGCATGGCACTATTAATGATAATGTCTGCTAGTTACTCTGGTTTAGCTAGAGTAGGAACTGATGGATAGCTTCTTAAATTGCTCCTACTTAGAGATAGAAAGCTTTGGCCAGCTGAAAACACACGCTCTCATGAGCCTACCCTTCTAGGCTTTTGATGTGTTTCAAAACTATCTGCAAACTGTTTGGCCAAATGATCAAACTGATAGCTATGGAATTGTTTCTTAGAAGCCACTGTCAGTTGATGAACAATACGAAAGCCAAAGAAGAGCTCTGTATTTCCAGTGGTTTTTACCGCTGGCACTTCATACGACCGACCTTCTCTGCTCAGTTCAAGAGGCAAGTTCAAATACATCAGGAAATGGACTAATATCAGATACAGCTGTCAGATGAAACTCACTGTCCAACTGATGAAATTTTAATTTAGTTTGCTCTTGTCCTTTCCAAATGGTTACCTTTCAGTTTTCCCCACACTGAGTTTCTGTAGATGTTAATTTTCTGAGAAAAATGTATTTGTTCTCTAAAGGGTACCACAGTGTGTTTTCTTTTGGCAACAGGCTGATGAAAACAATAAATTATTCAACCTAAGAATATCTAAAATGCTGACTCACTGCTGGTTCCTATTTTTTAGGCCTTGTTTTCATTAACTCCTACATTAATAGTCCAAATGTGCAGTTGGATTGAAATGTCCTGTGAAATTGCCCTGCTCTCCTCAAATTGGGAAGCCCTCAGACTCTGGTAAGTGTTGTGAGGTGTTGTTCCTCATTCTGTGAAATAAAATACAGTCTAGATTTGACAAGAAAAGATTAATCTGTAACCACTGGCTGCCACCCCTCCCTCCAAAACAAGAAAAAAAAAGCACTGCTGCTACAGCTGCAGCAAGGGTAGGAGTTGTTATTAAAGAAAGCATCAAAATGACCTTCTCCCAATTGTTGAGCTTTCTCTGCTTCACCTCTTTCATAATGAAAGCCAAGAAATAAGTTCAGAGGACACATGCGCCAAGTACACTCTTGAGTAATTTTAGCTTTCTCATTCATAAAGGAAAACTAACACTGCAGGTTATCACCGTCAAAATAAATTTGTTTTCACCTTGCATAAACCAGACAGTGTAAAATATTGCTTCTTTGTGTGTTAAAATAAAATACTGTGGTAGATGAAAGCAGATATTCATTGTACTGATGGGAGTCTTCTGGGCAGCACAGGTGAGTCAAAGCCTCCAAGCACCGTTCACAGGAGAAACCTTCACTCCTTTGAGAAAAAACATTTATTTCAAAATGATCTTTGGAGAACAGGTGATAACTGCGCATTCGATATGCAAATACTGGGTTTGTAACTGCATGGTATGTGGCCGATGAGTAAACTAATAGTATGTGACCAGCATGTTTAAAATACTCCAGCTGCACAAACTTTAAAGCCACCTTGGGGTGTCTAACACAGGGCAGCTCCTGAGCCCAGGCAGCCACACGGCTGGCCAGGACCTCTGCCAGGGTCAGCAGGGCCGTGGTGGCAGAGGGCTCCCGTCTGCTCTTCGGTCTCTTTGTATATTTTAACTTGTGGGTAGTAAAACTCTGTGTAAAGCACAGCTCAGCTGGTAGCGGTTGTGGCTGCTGCAATGGGCTGTTACTTCAAAGCTAGCTTCTCAAAGTGACATATAGGAGGCTTAATCTACATCTCCATGCTTTTGTTTTCCCCAGTTAAGGAAGAGTTGAAATAATTTTGAGGAATGATGTGGTAGTTTGTTTTTTTTTTTAAAAAAAAAACCTTTCTAATAATGAGTTTTTCAGGTAGGAGACATTTTGTGGGTTCCCAGGACAATGGGCAAGCCATGGCAGGTGCTCACCACAGAGTGCATGTGCTGGATCCCGAACAACGGCTTCCTTTAATTAGAGTTAATTAGTCAGTGGGTTGGGTGGGGAGAGGGGAGTTGAGGGGAGCTGGGCTGCAGTGCCCCACTGTGGGAGGGGCGAGAGGCTGCCCCACCGGTTCCAGCCGATTCCGGCCGGTTCGAGTAGCAGCAGGTGACAGCAGCCGACAGGGCGGGGCAGGCCTGGGAGAAGGCACGCAGGGAGATGGTGGAGGAGGCCTGGAAGGACGCTGTAGCAGGAAGGCACAGCCCCAGGGGGGACATGTGCCACACCAGGGCTGACAGCAAACAAGGCCCCCAGGGATGGGCTCCTCCTGCCCCTGGGGCCAGCTCTGCTTGCCCTGCCGTGATCGCGTCCCTAGGCGAGGGTTTCTGCTGTCTCACCAGCATCCTAATTGCCCTGCACATTGAGCTTGTGGGCTTGTATTCTTAGCATCTTGAATATTTTGAATTTTATGAGTTTTGAGATGCAAATAAAGATCATGTTTAGTGTGACAGTTACCATCCTAAATAACTAATGGTTTCAAGTATTTGTCAGACATTGTCTTGCTTTCTTCTACTCCCTGTTTTTGGGGTTTGGTGTTTTGACTGTAGGGTTTTTTGGTTGTTTTTTTCTTTGTTTCAGTTTGGTAAAATCATTGAAAAAACAGGGCTGCAAGGGACACGTGGAGATGATGTAGCCAAATGGCCAGCCCCAAGGCAGATCTTGTGCAGGTGTCTGCCTCACGTGTTGTACAGGGCTGCCGGCGATGGCAGCCGGTTCTTGTTTCCTTTGGAAACGTTGTGCTCATGTCTGATGTGAGTCTTCCTTGCTGCAGTCTAATCCTGTTGGGTTTGATCCCGTTAATAATGACTGCTGGAGCAGATGATTCCTTTCACCTTTGCAAAAGCATTTTCTGTTGTTAGACTTTTCCCTTTCCCTCAGTCCCTTTAGGTTAAAACAACCCAATGACCTCACTCTTAATAGATGGATTTCCTAGATTTGCATCATCCTAGTTGTTTTTTGAGTATTTTCCAGTTCTTTCACATCCATCTTTTGATGGGCTTGAAAGGGGTCGCTGTATACTAAAGGTCACACTACCAAGGTGATGTAGAATTTAAGAAACATCCTCATGGGGGTCATATCAACTAAATTAAGACATTGCCGCATGGCAATTTACTATTTTGCAGCAGCATGTTCTTGATATTCATGATCCTTATCTTAGGTCCTTTTCTGAAGACCCAATGTCTAACCAGCCCTTCCCCAACATGTATCTCTGCATCTCTCCTCACCAATGCCTTTTGTGAATGCCAGCCTCCTTTTCCAGACTCTTATCCAACAATTCTGGATTATTTTGAAATCCTGTGTTGTCCCTGAATATACGGGTGTTGTGGTTTTGTTTAGTGAGGGGGGGCCTAAGGTGGTAGCTTCTGTAGGAAACTGCTAGAAGTCGCTCACCTTTATTCAGTGGACTCGGCCAGGCCTAGGGCGGACCTGCTGCTGGCCAAGGCAGAGCCAATTGGTAGCAGAATGTTCCCTGATAACACCTCTGCAATACCGTATTTAAGAAGGGGAAAACAGAAAACAAAGAGAGAAGAGAAGATGTGAAGAAGCTGAGCGGGGGCAGAGGCGCAGAGGGGGAGGCACGGGCCTCATGGGCCTTGCAGGCCTCACCCTCTGGCCTTTTGCAAGGTGGCTGACTGGGCCCGACTTGGCCCAGCCTGGCTGCAAGAAGTGGAGAGGAGATGAGATGAGATGGATGATGTGAAGAGATTCTGAGAGGCGTCTGCCAGCCTGTTGTGAAGAATGTTTCTTGTGAGAGGAACAGCTGCAGACGCCAAGGTCAGTGAAGAAGGAGGGGGAGGAGGAATCTTGCTCCTGGCCAAGATTCCCCTGCAGTCTGTAGTGACGACCATGGTGGAGCAGGTTGTCCCCCTGCAGCCCATGGAGGTCCACAGAGGAGCAGAGATCCACTTGGAGCCTGTGAAGGACCCCGTACCGGGGGAGGTGGATGCCTGAATGTGGCTGTGGCCCATGGAGGGCCCGCTGGGACAGCCATTCTGGAGGGACTACAACACTCCGTGGAAGAGATGACCCACGCCGGAACAGTTTCATGAAGGACTGTGGCGTATGGGTGGGACCCCACAATGCAGCAGGGGAGGAATGTGAGGAGTTCTTCCCCCAGCCATGAAGCAGCGGCATGAAACAACGTGTGATGAACTGACTGCAACCCTCTTTCCCTCTTCCCCCCTGTGCCGCTCAGCAGGGGAGAAGGTAGTAGAGATAATGTTAAGCTTGGGAAGAGGGAGGGGTGGAGGGAGGTTATCTTGTTCTCTGTCTCATTATCCTGCTGTTTGTAGTAATAAATGAATAGTTTTCCCCAACTCAAGTCTGTTTTGCCCGTAACGGTAACTTTAAGGATCTTCTCCCTGTCCTTATCTCAAACCTCGAGCCATTTTTCTTATATTATCTCTCCCTGTTCTCTCGGAGGGTGGGGGCAGTGAGAGAGAGACTGTGTAGTCTGGTCCCGATCGGGGCTGAACTACGACAATGGGACCTTTCACTGTTACAGAATCTGCAGATTTAATTGCAAATGGAAACTGAATATGTGAGTTGTAGAATAACTAGAGAGCATCAAACAATACCAGACACTTGTAAAAAAATCAGATGGTTTTGGCATAGAGCTTTGTTCCTGACACATTCAGATTGTCTTGGTTGGGACTCGGGCTCTATTTTCAGATCTGCTTAATGCGGCTACAACGGCAATTTGTCAGTGGAGCCCAGTGTGCTGTATGACAAGAGGTGAAGGTGAGTCCTGTCTGAGAGAAACTCTAAATCTTTATGTTAAGATATGATGAGGTGGAAAACACAATTGGCTTGAAATTAGGGTGAAGAGTAGACAGACTAGTTGTTTATAAAAAGGCTCTAGGCTGGTATTCCCTTATATGGCTAAAATTTGACTAATTAAAAACCTTTGGAACTGATAAGGAGTGTTTATTTTATAATAAGCTTGTACAAAAAGGTATGTATTATCATTTGCTGAAGAAATTATCTAAATGTCATTTAAACATGTTATCAAGTTTTTCTAGGAGTGGAACAGAATCAGAGTTGTTTGCAGTTTGATCAGTTTACAGAATTTTCCTGTGATTTTCAGTCCATGCCCTTACCCCCATTTCTCTGTCATAGACTACAGTATTTCAGCAGAGGACTAGATGGTCTCCCAATGTTTTGCATTTCTCAAAACATTTACAAAACATGTCTTTCGTGTTCAACTCAGTCTGATTGACTTTCACATTCAAAAGGTGTTTCATGCAGCTCCTATATTGTACCAGATAAGTGATAAACTTTGTGTTTTTCTGAGAAGTGCTTTGCTTAAATATTTTTTTATCTATCTGTCAGTATTTTTAATTAATGCTTTAAACAATACCTAATGTATTTATTATGTCTTAATAATTACCTTGTCTCAGATTATGCCAAACACATTTTGGATTCATCTGGGTTTTTTGCCTTGAAGAGATTTGGGCTATCCTGTGCTGAGCTCCCCTGAAGATCCATACTGGCTAAAGGCATGCTGCAGGCTACTGCAGACACCCATTTCATGTTATGGCCAGGAGGGTACTTAGAGTGGTTAGCCGCTCCTTCATAGCAAAGAGGGCTACGCGTCCTTGAGCTTTCGGTTTGAGGTTGTTTTTTTTTTTCCGTGCTTGTTATCAGCAAATATGTAGGTGATGTTCCCCAAATTCATTCTTAGCATCTCCTTTGGTTGTGGAGTTTACACAAAGAAGATAGATTCTCCCCTGTGTTTCATCTTGTTTGTGCTGCAGATGCTTCCTAGGAATCTTGTTATACGCTCTTTTTATCTGGGCTGTGTGTTTCTTATTTCTCCTCAGCGATGATTGTGTTCTTTTCCAACAAGCTAAACATGGAAACATTTCCATATATTTAGTGGGTCCTGGGAATTTTCCTTTCAGATTTGGGGAAACAACAAGCTGACAAGCTTCTTCTTGGCATGACACAGCATGTGTTAATCTGTGTCGCTTCCAGGCTACTTTGTTCATAGTTAATTTGTTAAATTCTTTGTGAGAACAGACATGTTCCCCACTGAGCAATCGGCACAGCTGCAAGGAGAGCCAGTGGCCAAACAGAGCCCACTGTGCGCTGTGTATTCAGAGCTGGGACGTGAAGTCAGACTCAGGGCAGCATCCTCAGAAGGATACACAACTGCTTCGGGGTCACCTTTGTACCCGGGACCGATGGTAACGCCTGCCACTGCACCCAGAGTTGTGTGCCGCCTCAACTATTACCCTGGAAAAGGGAGAAAATGGTGCTTTTAGTCACCTTTTTTCTTCTCAAGGTCTGTGATGTTGGTTTCATGCTTTTTAACACAATTTTGGGTCATGCTGCATATGGCACTGTGCAGTTTTTATTGTGTACTAGATTTGCAATGCACTCCCAAAAAGAGGAAGTAAAACATTGCTGGTGAACAGGGATCAAATAGTGTTACTTAGACCAAAAAAAAAAAAAAAAAAAAAAAGGGGGGGGGGAGAAATTGAGTCATAGCTCTAACTTAACCTTGGTATTCACAAACAACATGTTCCTGTGGAGTTTCCCTTAAGGTGGTAGTATCATAAGATGCCTCAAAACATTAAGAAAACAACCCTGCAGATCCTAGGTGTTAATCCTAGAAGCCTCAGTTGATCTTTCTCAATTTTGTGAGACTCTGAATTTTAACTCTTCTGTCACTGAAAAACAGGTCTCCTCAAAATACCCCAGGCTGCATATCAACCACTTGTGTAAGTGCTGGGGGAAGGAAGAGAGAGTAAGCCCTTTCTGTTTTTCCCTGTTTTTGTGGAAGGCCTTTCAAAGACCATTGATATGAAAATGCCGCTTGACAAAGAGCCTGTGAACAGTTCACAATTTGTGCATCCCCGCACATGTCTGTGAAAGATTAGGAGGAACACACAACTGCAAATTCCTTCTCAAGTAGGGCGTGTTGTCCAACTTACTTCTGTGACTCTCATTAATCTAGTGTTGTATTCAGGTGACTATTTATGAGTAAGAAATTAAAAATTGTTTCTTTGTTTTCTGTTTCAGAAGCCTTGTCCTGTCGCAAGAATCTAGTCTTCTAGTCCAGCTGTTGAAGCTCTTAACTGTGTCTGCAAGGTAAGGAGCGCCCTCTTTATATAAGTGTTAGATGGTCACTGTGCAATGCAGTGCTGGAGCCTGGGGAAGCACCCATACTCCTGTTGGTTTCGTTAGTGGCAGTCTCTGTGATTCAGAGCTAAACATGGACAGTGCTGTTTCAGTTTCACTATCAGTAAGAGTCATCATTCACTATCAGTCCTGGAGGAACAGGCTGTTTAGATAGATATTAGCATTTAAAGGGATATTTAGACAACCCACATCAGAGGATTTAATTTCAGCCTGTCAGCTGTTTTTCTACACCTTCATTACATTCAGGAAGACTGGATGACCATGAGGTGACCTGCAGGACATTTTTTTTCTTTAAACTTCATTACACAGCTGCATGAGCATATTACCTGTAAGTTTATGAAGCTGGTTCTACCAACAAGGTCCAAAGTGTGTGGGGCTGCCAGTGCCTTATGGAAGTAAATAAATCATTGAATGAATAAGGAAGGAGGAGCAGGTCAAGTTTTCTGAAGGCTTCAGTTCCTACTTCCCCCCATCACGACACAGAGTTTTGAAAGCACTCAGCTCCCTACAGTTCACATGGAGAATAAAGAGAGCTCCTGGGAGTCAACCTTTCTTAAAAAGCTGTCCTCTTTAAGTTAGACACAGGAGAAAATTTTAATGATATTAGTGCTATCGTGTGTTGCTTAGGGTAGACAGAGGAAAGAAGAATGACTGCCTCAGACAGATACATATTCTTCTTTCTACCCTATTGTGATTTGCTTTTGTGCTATATGAGCAGGTGTTTTTTTCTTGCATGGCGGTAAGGACTCAGTGATTCACCACTGCCCTTCCTGAAGTTATTTTACACAGGCCGTCCTTGTTAACCAAGAATTGTTTTAGGACTCAGGGTTGAGAGTGTGAACAGATCTCTTGAGTTGCCCACTCCATGCTTGGTTACTGTGAAGGCTTGAATGTAACCCTTCACAGCTGAGTGCTTGTCAGTGATGGGGGCTGCTTGCAGGCTGTCAAAGGCTGTGAGATGACTTTTGAAATGCAAGTGACAAACCAGGCTAAACCACCACTGTTAGGGAATGTGGTTTTTTTAGTTTATCACATGAAGCATTGCCTTCTCTGTAAGTAGAAATGAGATTGTCAAGTACATGTTAAACACTGATCTAAACCACAGCGTGCTATTTCCTCAGAAGCCAGACTGTAATGATTTATTTGGGTTATTAGTGCTAGAACTGTAGCTCAGAACATTTACTAATTTCAACAGTGTCCTGGTTCTGGCTAGGATAGAGTTAATTTTCACCTGAACTGGGAGAGGAACTGGAGCTGGTGGCCCCGAGGGCTGGGGGACATAGCTGGGATAGGTTACTCATTAGCCAACAGCTGGGGTAGTTTACCCAAATTAGCCCAAGGGCTCTTCCACACCTTGTCACATCATGCTGAGTATGTAAGTGAGGAGGGTGCTAGGGAGCAGGTTTTGCTACTTGGGAGGGAGTTGGGCTTCAGGATTCACTGTAAGCTATAGTACTGTAAATTACATGCTAAGTATGTTCTGGTTTTGTTTTCCGTCTCTGGTTTTTTGTTTTTTTTTTCCCTGTTACTCTCTTAAACTGCTTTTATCTCAACCCATGGGTTTTGCCACCTTCTCTTTCCTGATTCTCCTCCCCATCCTACTGGGAGGGCAGTGATGGGGGGAAAGTGAGTGAGTGACTGTGTGATATTTTAGCTGCTGAGTGCAGGTAAGCCACGACAAACAGCAGCCATTTTAAGCCACTCTATCTCAGGCCAGGTCCTCTCCATCTGGAGAAAAACAGCTAAGTTGTGCTATATTCTGTCCAACTTGGCCTTGATGGGTCTCAGAGTCTTCTTTTTGGGTAGAACTGGCTCTCTGGAAGGTGGCCTTCAAAGATCAGAATGACAAAGCTCAGTGGTAATTTATTTCCCAGTGTGGCCACAGCGAGCTTGATAGAGGAGGAGTAGCTTTTTACCCCTCTCTAAGGGCAGAGTGGTCTCTTTCACAGTCTGTGTCCATTGACAACCTACCATGTTTGTATGGAGAATTTGGTGAATGTCAGAGTAGCTACTGGCTTGGGGGGAAAGGGATACGGCCTGCCTGACTTACAGGTCCTTTGGAATGAAATCATTCAGTCTTATTGCAAATTTTGATATCTAAAGCCCACCCAGTGATGTTAGTAACTTAGATGTGCATTGCTTGGCCGAGGCATTTCTGGCAAGCTATCTGCATCTTCTGTGAGCTAAAAATTGAAAGCTGGTCTCCCTTAGACAGCACTGAGTAAACAGCTGTCAGCCTGTACTCTAGCCACATCTGAATTCCTGAGAAACCCAGAGCGAGAAATAAGTGTGTACTCATTTGATAATAACCACAATAATGCACTGAGATTACCTTGGTTGCTTTTTCTTTTCTCCTTTCTTTTTTTTCCCCCTCTTTCTGGCTGAGGGGAGAAGGAGGAGTTTGTTATAAAAAGGTCAAACACATAACTTTGCAGCTTCCAGCCGTCTCTATTCTTTTCTTTTGCAATTCTTCTCTCTGATTAAACTTCCAGATAAGTCTAGGCACTTTTGCCCAGCCCTTCACATTTAATGATTTTATGCATCACTTGCTCTTGGCACCGCTCACAGGCCTGCCATCTCCACTGCAGCCTGTGATGATCTTCTCTAAATGTTTGACATCCACTAGCATTTCTCTTTTGCTCCGAGGTGCCTTTTTTTTCTTGTGAGGTCTGGAGAGGGAAAATGATGGTGGACAACCCTGAGACGAATTACCTAATACCCAAGGATTTTCTTTCTCAGCTCTTCTAATAGAAAGAAATTCTTCCCTTCCTATTTACCTTTTTCTTATTAAAAAAGCAAACAAAAAAACCCTAAACCTACAACTTCTCCTACATCCAGATCCCTGCCCCACAGCTGAATCTATTTAAATGATTAGAAAAATGAACATGAAGCCTTCCTCAGAGGATACTATATAGAGAGCAAGCTGGTTAGGCCAAAGATAACTTTTCTCCTGTGAGTGTGTTTTTTTCCTTCCTTGTAAATCAGAATATGCAGTTTCTATCATGTTATTCAGTGGAGTTTATCAGAGAGATGTAGACTCAAGAATGGAATGAGGAAGGTGAAGAAAAAAACAGCTGTTTATCATGTCACCTGAGGAAAATGAACTGATAGCAAGACTTTGGTTTCTTTAAGTGGATGTGGTTTTAAAAAAAGGGAAAAAAATTATGTATGTTTACCTTTTTGAACTCACCTTTGTTGAATTTTGTGGATGTAAAACAATTAATGTATTGAAGTGTTTAAACAAAATAAGTCAAGGGCCACTCACACCTTCTAAATACAGTTTAGTAATCACCAGCTTAGAAAATTCTTAAGACACAGTTTGATGCCTGTGTGTGCAAAATAATTCCATGCTTCTGTTTTCTTTACTCTTCCCTTAACCTTGTGCTGTTGGCTGCTGTGGAAGAGAGGGTATTGGACTAAATGAGACTTGGGGTCTGCTGCAGTACATCTGTTCCTATAATCTACCCAGAAGAAACTCTATTTCATGTGTGCCCAGAGACAGAAAAATGAGAGTCTGCTATATAGAATTGAATTCCAGTATCGGTGCAGTGGAAATGATGGAATGTTTGCTTACTGAATTTGACCTGTAAAAAATTCAAGTGGCAGTTAGCAACAAGGCAACCTGTAAGAAGAGCAGTAAGTCTAACAGGTGTTGTCGTATATCTTCTGATAATGTTTAAGATGGACCATAGCTACATTTGGATGTCCTGCTGTACTAGATACAGTAAAGGATTCAACAGGTTAAATGGAAAAAAAAGTGCATTATGCCAAATAATGGGTTTTGCGTCGTTCTGATGATGAAAACAGCTTTCGCCTCTTTACCTGAAATAGACTTGAGGACTTTAATTGGAGGATCAGATGCTCACAAGACATCTTCATTGTCTCTCATCCTCACTAGTTGGATTTTAGGGTTCCAGTTAGTTTATTCCATGTGCTCTTGTGTAAGCAATGGGGCAGGCACATCTGATTTTTGCACAACGCAACTATTGCCACTAATCCCACAAAAACAAAAAAAAAATGCATGCTGAACAGGGAGGAATCCACAATGTGTGTAATGTGCTTTCAAACTCAGCCAGTTTCTTGGCCCCATTTTCTGTGTGTACATATATGTATGAGTAGCATAGAAGGAAATGCAGACAGATATTTGAAATTCATACGAGGAGCCTTTTAAATCATGGAGGGTCATGATTTACTCTACCTATCATGCTTTGTGTTTACATCCCTTTCTGATGTTCATGTCACCTGCGCTACTTGTGATTCTTAGGTATGTGAGCTAAAAAGAATACACTGCAGTAAAATTTTATTATTGGAGAAGACTTTATAGGGTGGATTATGTGTCGTAGGCCCTCCCTAGACATGTGCTGCTGGGCACTGCAGGGACAGAATAAGAGTAAATGCTGAGTTACGTTTGGGGAATATGCTGTAGATGAGTAAAGACAAACAGACTGTTTATTGCCTGAATAACAAAACATTGATTTCTCCATGGAAGAGATTGTATTTGAAAACCACTATCGCCTTCATTGCCTGCATACCAGGACTTATCTTCAGAGTCCCACTTGGTCTCCTAACAGCCAGTGATGTCATGAACATGCAGTTCTCCTGTCTTCATTATTTTGGGTAGCTGTGATGTCTTTTACTGCAGCAACAGCAGATTATGAAACTTGGACTGTGGCACGTAAAGAAAGAGGAAACTGACCTTGAATTTTTTTAAATAGTGTTTTAAATGTATTGAAATGTGTTTTATGGAAGAAAGGCTAGAGACTACAGTTGAAGTCTTAAATAGTTGTTACGATGATATGATTTGCATTGAAAGAGATTTCTACCACTTGGAAATAAGTAACATTTACTAAATAATATTGGAATTAAGAGGATGATTTTCAGAGGGCACCAGTTCATCAATGTTACGTGCACTGTCTCCTCTGTGGAGTTTGTAATAGCAATTACTGCAGTAGTTCATTGCCCTTTGTAATATAAACTCTGTCTGTCTCTGTGGGGATTACAGTGGCTACGAGTGTAGAAGTATCCCATTCATAGATGCTGTGAGCTCTACTGGTTGCTTTTTGGAGTTTACAGTAGCAAAGACCATAGAATACCTTCTTCAGGACCACCACCAACACATTTTGTCTGTTTTTTCTGACTTCTGAAATGTTACTTTTGTACAGGCTGTAAACTCTGAGAAGGGCCAGCAGCCTGAGTATCTGATCTCATACAAGCATTAGTGTTACAAGCAGCAAGGGGAATGTTGAGATACCCAAAGGCTGAATGAGATCTTCAGAATTAAGCTGGATGGTGAGGAAATAATAAATGTTAAAATCTTCCTCTCTGGGACTGCCATGAGATTTTCAGCTATTGCATGTCAGATTGTAAGCCCCCCTCCCTCACTAAGTAACCTGCCATTCAATTTGCATTGTCAGGTTTATACATGCAAGCTATTGCTTAGCAGTACAAAAAGTAAGCCCAGGCATTTAAAGTGCGTTACATGGAGTTGCTTTAACTAAATGAACATTTCAAAGCTTTATTCCATCACTTGTTGTTCAAGGTAGTTAAACTTTGGAACTACAGCTGACTTCATGTTTCATTTGACAAAATTTACACAACTTGACATTTTTGTCTGGAATGGACATTTTAATTTAATATTTTATTTGCTTAATACAGTCCGAAGTGGTTTTTTTAATTAAAAAAAAAAAACCCTAGTTTTATTAATTGTGCAAGGACTGCTAAGAACCATCTGCTTTGGAGAGGGTGACTTCTAGGCCACAGATTGTATTTAAACTGGTTTCAAAGAGTTTCCAAATCTTACTGTGGCATCTTTCAGAAATACATGTGTAACTTCTGCTAAGGCTTGGAGATTCATTTTTCATTTTCCTTCCCGAGAGAGGGTCACTTTTTCTTGGAATACATCCCATCTCCAAAGCATATGTTGAAGGCATATTTAAACATTTAGCTTTGGGCTGTGGATCAGCCTTTTGTAGTTCCCCGTTGTGCTAGGATAATGGTCCATGTAGCTAGAGTTGTGAAAACTCTACATGCAGATTTTGCCCTTGTGATTATAGATCAGATTATCAAGTTCCAAAGGATTAAAGTTCTTTTCTTTGGCCCTTTGCCAAGTAAGTTAATTAGCTGATTTTCTTGAGATCATGACTTGTCACAGAATTATACTGCCGTATTGTTAAATTTCCAGTCAGGTAAATAAATCCCTCAATTTTCATTTCCCATTGCATTTTCATGAATGATATGATATGTGAACCTCCTTTTTTAAATTTTTTTTTTTTGACATCATGGGGGGAAAAAAGTAATAGCTTTGTTTTACAGTCACTGAGATATATATAGCTCTCTGAAGAGCTTTATTCTAACAAATGGTAACTCTAGTACAGTGATGATTCATTGAAAAGTGGGTGAAACGTGGATTTGACATTATAAGAAGGTAAAAACTATGTTGTTTAATATTGAAACCTTGAGTGTGACTCTAGTCAGTAAAAGTAACACCGGCAAAATTTGCTGACCAGTATTCACTAAAATTGATGTAGTGTTTTCTACAATGGACCCTGCAATATTAGCAGGTAGCATTAAAAAAAAAAAAGAGAGAGCAATTCATCTGTACTTTGAAGACATTTTCATCCACTCATAGCTGTATAATAAACAATAGTATGTAGATGACAAGTGTCTCTTCTTTGTGTTCAGTCATCTGACCTCCTATATACTACTTTTCAGCATAGCAGAAGCTGTGATTAACAAATTAACCAGTTTCTAGCCTAGCTAAATAGATCACTCATTAAAAGAGGGCACATTTCTTCACTTACTAGACTTAAATTTATTTTCATTAACACAGAAGACAATAACAGTATCATGTTATACTTCTAAGTGTATACTCTTAACCCCTACTTAAGTGTATTGCTGCTTAAAAAAAGTACAACGTGGCTGATAAGAGGGCTTTCTATTGTACCTCCTTTGACTGGTTTTAATGGTAGTTACACCAAATGCCTTGTAAAAACCAATTTGTAGTGTTTTCTACTGGAGTGGCAACCAACCAGGCTAAGAAAATGCTTGGTTTTTCCTGTGAAGGTTATGGATACTTTAAGCAATGTGTGAAATGCTTACACTACTGAAGTGAAAAAATTTTACTAAGTTGGGACTAAAATACTGTCTGTTAGCAGAGGTGCAGTGCAACATGATATCTCATACTAAAAACCTAATGCAATCTGACCTTCCTTTTATTGGTTTCGTAAGCCATGTGATACTGTTCGTCTTTTGTAAATGGAGAAACTTAAGCCCTAAAATTCAGTGTCTCACTCAAATTCTCAGTGAAAATAAATTTTAAGTTAATATTTTGTTTATGAGAGAAGGTGTAAAACCTGAGTTTGTGGTTTGTTTTTTTTGTTGTTGTTGTTGAAACAAACTAAAAAGAACGCTTGGCTGCAATAGCTTTTTAAATTTTAGTTCATGCAAATAGTTGTGGGAAATACTTAGAATTATTTATCTGGCTGTAGCTCAAAGATGTGTTTCTGGATTTCTACCTTTGTGCATACAAAACAAGAGAAGATTAGGCACTCTTTCTAATTGAGTAACTCTTCTTGCAGCAGATTGTGTGGCTGAAAACCTTCATTGCCCTTGGGCTGAATTGCTCTGTACCCCTTTTGAATAAATGCCAGAGTAGTTTTAGGGAAGAAAGACAAGTCTGTCCTTAGAACCTTAATAAATCTTTCGAGCATTGGCAGGTTTGCTTCACCATTTGAAGTTTGTAAGAGGGCTTCAGACCAGTTCTGCAGTTGCTTGATTTAGTGGCTTCACCCCAGATTCTTGGCTGACACAAGTGTAAGCAGAGAATCAAATTTGGTTTTCTGGGTAGTCTTTGACAGAGCAAAAGTCCATGTAATATTTAATTTAGATTAAATTCCCTCCTGGCAGTGTCCATCAGGTGACTCTTCCCACTTTGCTGAAGCAAGGTTAGTGCCATCAGATCCAGAACACATGGCCAATGGTGAGTTAAAAGGATGGATTGCCACATACAGATGTGAAGTCTTGGTGTGCAGGACTGTCACACAAAGTTAGAGACCACTGAAGATTCCTCCGAAGGAGAAGCTGTAACTGGAGAAGTGGAGAACAAATTAAACTTAAATGATTTGGTTTTGATTTGGCTAACTAAATGGATTCTCCTTCTTACAATGGATGTTCTTACAGATACTCTATTACATATTTACATAAGTAGCCTGTGTCTTTTCCAAGTTTACTTTTATGAGTAAGATATTTCAAATAAGCATTTCTTGTTGCTTTTTTAGCTTTTCCATAATCAACACAGAGTAGAACATTTTACTTTAGTAATAGCATTTCGTAAGAGACCTGAAAAGCAGATCTTTCCTGCACTAAAAATAAGTCTGTCCAAAAAATACCAGAACTTATTATTTCACTTGCTGTGGTGCACAGTTGTGTGACATTTACTATTTGAGTTACTTTGCATCCTGACCCATGAAAAGATAGTCCAGAATGAAATGAACAGAGAAGCTCTTCTCTTTGTTTTTTTCCTCTTTGTTCCCCACTGAATGAAGCTCTAGCAAGAAACAAGGCTTCTTCCCAGAGGTGGTAAAAATAGTGATTTTTTCAATGTGCTCTGCAATGTATAAGAAATTATACAGGAAAACAGAGGCTTTTGTCTTTAGTAGATCATGTGAAAAAATTTACTCGAGATGATACCCAAGGGAAGGTGACAACAACTTGAACACGAAATGCAGCAACTGGGGGATCCCAGATTGTCACATCATGCTGACAGCATGAAAGCTTCAGTCACACTGTTTGAGGGAACTAGATTTTGAATTGAACTCTGTCATCAGAAGGCCCCCTCTGACCTTGGCTGTTTCTAACCAGGTTGAACTGCTTGCTTACACTGGTAATTTTATTGCCAGTTGCAAATGAGCATTCCTCTTCAAATAGCCCTCTGTGTGTATCTTAATATCAATGCAAGACTTGCAGAGAGGGATTATCAGTTATTAATTGGAGTAATAGAGTTAATTATGAGTACTTGGATCCTTGTGGCCGCAGAGACTGGGTCAGCAAGTCTAGTAAAAGATGCTGCTTTTCTCCAGAAGCTCTTCCTCTCTGGGTTGGTCAAACACTTCAGTTCGCCTGTCCTACCTGCTCCTTAGCCCTGTGGGACTGGTAGAGGTAGATGGTGGCTAGTGCAGCAGCAGCGACTACTCGCTGGGAGAGAAAGCAGATTTTCTGAAGCAACAGCAGCAGCAGCACAGTTCTCAGCTCTGGATAACACACACAGGCTGAGCTAGTCCATTAGTTTGTGTAATTCTTGAATGTGGAATTCTGTGACTGAGCATAATCTCTCTTTACGCTTAGCTGAGCGACACCTTAATTCACCTTTTTATTGGTTTTGTCAGGAGAGCTAATGGCTAATGGATTGTCAATTCAGATTAAGAAGCTTTTGACCATATGTCTTTGTGGCAAGATGCTGGATTATTAACCCATTTCACTTGTGATAACCTCAAGATTAGCACTAAAAACTTGGGTTGGGCAGATGGTTTTAAGTAATCAAACCCATTATTTTCTTCTGCAAAGAAGGCACTAATGAATGTAAAAGTGTTCTGAGGCTTAAGTTTCAGAATTTGCTTAGTGTTATTTATTTCCATACATTTATAGAATATGTAAGACTCTGCAATGGCTTGAAATACAAAAAAAAACCCACTTAATTTTATTCCCTTTGTCCTAAAAACACTTTTTGGACCCAAATTCACCTTTCAAGCTGATTTACATGTTACAGCATGTAAATCAGATCATATATAAAACCCAAGTAGCACTTAAAATTTTGATATAGTTTTGGATCTGGAGCCTCCTAAAGATTGGGATTAACTAAATTTGAGGGCTGGATTAGGACCCTCTGCTTTTTCACACGTGTGCATTGTAAGGCCAAATTTACGATGTAAGTTTAATGAAAGGGAATTGAACCCAGCACTTTAAGAAAAAGATGTCACCACTCAACATGTGTTAAAAATGGATTTTCATAGATAGCCCTTTGTCTTTAGCAACTTTCATCCGCAACAGTTATTTCTCTCTCACTATTGCTGTAGCAGCCTGGAGATAAACTCTGCCGTCTCCACTGCCTTTCTCAGCACTGCAAACAACAAGTGGATATCAGCATCACAAAAACATGTTCCTTGCCCATTAGCTAAAATCACATGAACAATATTGCACGATCTTTTTAACACAAGTATAGACAAAAATGAGAGGTGGGGAACTTTGTCATTGAAAGGGGAAAATAATTACCGGAAAAATAATATTTTCACTGACAGTACAGGGTAATTAGTTTCCCAGGGAGAAGATGTTGGTAGCAAGAGGCTTTACACAGGGAGCCTTTGTCATTTTTATGGATGCTCATCTGTCAACTGTCAGGTTGTTTGAAAAGAACTCTGGTCATAATGTTTTCCCTCTGCACCTTTCCCATCATGGTGGCCTAAGTTTGCCTGAATAACCATCAGTCTTCCTGTTTGCCTAGTCTGGGCATTTACAATGAGTCAGGAGGTAGCAGTGTTGCTGTGACTGCACAGCATGGGGGGTTTGTCAGGGGGAGCGTCTACCGTGTTATCACAGCTTTAATGCAGAGGATGGGCTGGCTGGACGCACACTTTACTTTGTCAGGCAAGGTAGGCTTAGCAAATTGTGTGGTTCTAGGTGGAAAAAGAGGGGAAGGCCTGAACTTGGTTTCTGTATGGTAGAATGTCTTCCTCAATTTGAGTATATTGATTGAAGATGTACCACATTTGTATTAGTCTTTCCCACATAACATTTTGGGGCATCTTTTCTAAGAAATGATTATTCTTTAGATATTGTAATTAATGCAAAGAAAAATTAAATTCCCAGATCTGGATGCCTCAAAGGATGCAGGTGCCTTGACGCTGCCGGATGTAAAAATCTTCATGTCTTCTCATAGAGGTGACTTCTGCTATAAAGTGGTAAAGAAAGGGATTTTGGCTAAAACCTGAGGAAGTTTGATGTTGTGGAAGCAACAGCTGAAGGTTTGCCATACCTCCCCTGCTTTGCCTTGCGTTGTAAGCTCCTGCCTGGCAAAGTGTGGCTCATCTGCACGCCTGATCCTGTGGTAGCTGCCGAGTGCAAATAGCTGTCACAATGCAGAGAAGGGGGAATTTTTCAACTGAGTGTTTACCCATTTTCAGGATTGTACTGTGGTTGCTTGCTGGAACCCCCCCCTTCGGGGCAAGATTGGTTTTATTTATTTTTAGAACAAAATAGTTTTACTGTCTTTCTGCTTTTTCACGTGTAGTCTCATTTTAAAAGTAGTAACTGAGGAGAGAGCTGCACTAGAAATAACTGGATTGTACTGAATACCAGAGGCATCTCACTGTCATGAGCAGCCTTTTGAACTTCACCTTTTCTGGAAAAAAAAAAAACCAAAACAAAACCAAACGAACAAGGAGGTGATTGGAGATGACTCTTAGAAAAATGCCAGCAACCGAGCCTACTAGGAAAAGCATGTATGCCTGCGCAGAGAGCGTAGGCACAAGGCACAGTGTATCTGAGTAAGTCCTTGGAAGGCTTACATACTCCTATTCATCTAGCCTGGTAAATACTTCTCCCCAACACCTTTCTTTAGAGATTTGAACTAGTCCTTGATGTACCTGAAATGCCCCGGCCTCCTTTTTGCTTTTCATTTTTCTCCTGATTTCTGGTGCGTCAGAAAAACCTAACTGCAGAGGGTAGGCTGCTGTTTTCAGAATAGTAGGTGGTGTCCTGCAAAGAAACTAGCTTGCTTTTAGATGTGTGTATAAACACATCCATTGATGGTAAAGGAAATGTTCATAAGCACTTAATATTTAACGTTAAGGGCAAACTTCTTGTCCTTAAGGACGTAGTGTATATTGTCAAGGCAAGGTTTGGCATGCACCTCTTTTCTTCTTTTCTGTTTTTTTTTTTGGGATAACTTATTTGAGTTCATGATATACTGATACAGAACCCACAGTCTGGGCTTCAAGTATTTCTGTGAGAATTCACTGACAATTGCAACAAAAAGGGTGAAAATGTGACTTGAAAATCTATGTGGAGGAGCGGAGGGAAACCTAAACCAAAATTATTTGTCCTAAATAGCAGTAATACTACTGTCTTTCTTTAGCAAGGCAAGTAGTTTTATGGTTTGGATTGCTTGTGTATGCAGCCTCTAATATTTTTTCAGTTCAGTAAATGAATTGACTGTACAGAGATCCCAAAATGACAAATGTGAGTCTAAGGCTTTTACTGGGTGTGACTAAATAAATGTAAAAAATGAAGGCCAGAGACCTCTAGCTCTTTTCAGTTTCTACTTGTGTTGCTCAGTGACGCTTAAGAGTAGCTGCAACTGCTCCCTTGATGGAGTCAGATTGCTTCTTTATTAATTCCATTCATAAATACACACTGGGTGTCCAGTGGCGCACTTAAAACCCTGATAATCAAAAGCTTATTGTGTGTTTGAGAAGCTTGAAAGGGAAACTGAAGTAAATACCAAGGGAGAATAGAGTAAAGTTAGAGTTTTTCTTTCTAAGCCAGCAGGAGTTCGTCTAAAGTATAATGTTATGCACAAGTTTTACCATTGAGGCTGTGACGGGGAGTGTGAATATGTGTGAAATTACAGGAGTAAAATCAGTGTGTCGTGCATAATTAATCCGGCAGTCCACAGATGGCAGAATCCCAGTGCAGCATTAACAGATATCTGATGTCCTCCTTGTCTGTGAGACATAGAGGACTTGTCTCTTTATTTCAGCTCTGTATTTAGCTCTGTCCCATTCAAATAGCACAAGGCAAAATTCATGTGAAAGCAATAAAAATGGAGGCTATTTCTTTCTTCAGCTGTGTCTTTCTCTAAAGCAAAAATATTGACTTTGAAAAACATTTTCTGGGGGGAATTTAGCTACTAGTATGCTGCATTGGTAAGGTTCACTTATCAGTCTGTATGAAGACTGGAAAGGTGGCATTTGTACTCCAATGAAGTTGAGTTGGTTGAATTAATCTGATTATGTCTACAAAAGCTGCACTCCTTTTTGCTATAGGGCTGAGTTATAGGGAGATAGAGAGCAGATGTTGTTTCCTCCAGAGCTGCTGATTGACTAGATTCTCCATACCTTCTGTAAAGCTTCTTCGGTTCTCATCAACTGAAGACTTGCGTAAGCTTTCAGCCTACAGCTTGGAAATAGCAATTTTGCTTTTGCATCCATATTACTTCTGCTTAACTGTATAGGGACTTTTACCTAGGTGAGGAGTGTGCCCTGAGGCTTGATACCTGTGCAATGCTTTGATCTCTTTTGAGATCTTCACTTAAATCTTAGACCTGGCAAGCAATAAGAAACTAGTTCTGAGATGGTAAACATGATGGTACACCATAGTCCACGCATCTGCGGTGGAGATGGGTGCATCCTGTGAAGGAAATGATCTGATTCTTTAGCACCTCCTGTTATTTTATGGAACCATTTCCATGACGGCATGGCAGCACAGGATCTCACATGAGGAGCCATGAGAAGTACTGAGAACTGGAAATAAATACTTCTCCGAGATAAACAATAACATTGATCTTGGCTGAGCATAACACAGAATTTCTCCCAAGACCCCCCTGTCAGGTCCTTTGAAACCTTGAGGCCTAAGCAGGTCCCTTTCTGGGCAGAATTGCTTAGCCGCTTTTCTTTGGAGAAATACAAAACTATACTTGACTTATTTTGTTAATCCTCTACTGATAACTGTGAATGATGGCAATGTGACTGCTTTCTATTCTACTCTCCTCATTAAAACCACAAAGAAATATAAAGAACTGAAACTCCAAAGCCACTGGAGTAATAATAATGAGGTTGACTTTTCAGAAGGATTGCATGTAGGAATAAAGCAAGGAGGATGCTACTCCTAGTGTATCTGTAGCAGACAGATGGAGAAGTTGTCTTTGTCATCTAAAATGATGACAGGAAAAACAAAACACCACCACCACAACAGGAGCAAACTAAGTTATATATGAGGGAGGAGATAGCAGGGTAGCAAAATCAATAGTTTAACCACCAGATTTTAGTGCAGATAATGTAGGATGGTATTAAAAGGTAGATTTTGTTAGTCTATTCTGCAGTTCACTTTTGCAACAGTGAAGAATATTTTCATCTTTGTAGTTCGTGAAAGGTATGTGATCTCACTCTTCCTACTGCATAGAGAGAAATGACTCTCAAAAACTTCTGTTCAAGAGGAGGAAAAGTGGGCACAACAGCTGTCCTCACTTGTGCAAAATGGTGTTTCCATCACAATTTTCACTGCAATGCAGTGCTGGAATCATCCTCATATTTCTGAGAATTGTATGGCCTCTTTTCCATATCTTCTCCCAGGCAAATATCCCCACTCAAACAGAAGAGTAGGGCTTTTAGACTGCTGGTGGCTGGCAGAAAGGACCCAGAGGCAACTGGCAGGATGGAAACAAAGCTTGTCTTTTGATGCTGATCTAGGAGAAGGTCAACAAAATACAAGGTAAGTGAAAACAATGGGATTCCAGTGTGGATGAACAGACCTAGCAAAAGAGAGAGATAAAGAGTTGATTTCTGCCTGATGCTTTCTCCACCAAGATGAATGCAAACTGCTAGAGCCTGGCATTGATGTGGAGCTCTGGTCTAACCACTGATCTTGACAAGGGTTGCCTGGAGTATGGAACAGTTAGCACATCTGGAGCCACCACTCATTACAGCACCAATGGGAGGTGATAGTGGACCATGGCTGATGCACCAAAGCAGGAATATATGCACAGGGATGTGTGCTGAAAAATAGCTAGCTTTTACTACACGCTTCCTTTCTGCTACTAGTTTTATTTAATTTGTGTTGAGGGTGGTTTTTTTTTTACATGTTGGTTAGTTTTAGAACAATCTTCTATATTCCCCAGCATCTGCAGACAAGTGCATAGGAGCTGAACTATTTGTCAGGCTGGGATTCCTGTTTGCATGGCAGAACTTTTTCATGACATATGAGTTTTTAAATAGAAAACAGGGAGAGGCAGCAAATCACTTGGGTTCAGACAACGGAAGGGGGGGGGGGAATCCCACCTAAACAATAGATATTTAAGTAGAAAGTGTTCCAGCTCCTTCTGACAAAGAGCCTCCAGAGGATTACAATGCAGTCAATGTTGCTTTAATTAAATTTAATGCTGTGTGAAATGCACTCTGAGAAACTTTGATGAATGACTGGGGCAATTCATGTGGCTCACTAAAGGGCATCCAGCCCTTGCAGGGGTGTCAAGCCACGATGAATTGGTTAGTACAGGCATGTTTATAGACTGCCTAAGGAACCTTGTATCTGTGTGGTAATGTCAGAGATAATGTTATGATTCTCTAGACCTTGGGGGGCTTTGGTGACATGGTT
The DNA here is from genome assembly GCF_036417535.1 of Chlamydotis macqueenii. NCBI lineage: Eukaryota > Metazoa > Chordata > Aves > Otidiformes > Otididae > Chlamydotis > Chlamydotis macqueenii. The sequence goes on along the minus strand of NC_141559.1, from coordinate 18,090,619 downwards.
AATGAGATAGCCCAGAGAGTGTCCCAGTAGGTTACTTACAGACCTCCCACATCAAAAGGAGCAGCTTTGCCCCTTCAGAGCCTGCCGTCTTCTAGATCTCTCAGCTGGCCCTCGCTTTCCATAGGGCCACTTTTTTCCTGCCTCCTCCCCCTCCTTTTTTGGTTCTTAATCAACATTAACTTTGGCTGCTGAAATTCAAAAGTTGTTAGTTTTTAATTTGGTTTCTCTTTGACCTGCCTACACAATGGCTTTCAAAGACTTTGTAGGAACAGCAACCACCACGGTTACCCTCCTCCCAAAGCCTCAAACGGACAACAACAAAGCTTAAGCCAAGGAGGAAAAATGAGGGTGAAAAAAACTTAATTCTCCCTCTTTCCCCATCACAAAAAAAAAAGAGGAATGCTTGTGTCATGCAGAGTTTGATTACAAAGCAATGGGCTATGATAGTACAACTGGGTCTTTTATCTCTAAACCCAAAGAAGTGATGGGGGGAAAAAAAACAACCCCAAAACAGTGGATCAATTGATAAATGAAAGTCTGTTATTCAAGTTTGATTTAAAGGGTTGATTATAGGCTTGTGGAAAAGGTTGTTTAACAATTTCTCTTTGTAGGGAGAAAAACTCACTGTATGTTTGGTTTAAAGTGAGGTTAGATGGCAAGTAAACATTCTTGTAATAATACAGTGATCTTTGCAAAATTCCTGAGTCGGGAAGTAGATATTCAGTATATTACATCATTGAAGGAGGCATACACCAAAGTTAATACAAGACTGTCTCAACTGATCCTTCTAAAATATAAAAATCCTAAAGTTTTTATTGTACTTTTGAAATTCTATAGGAAAGAAATGGGGGAGGGCTGAGGATGGATCACAGATTTTATAAACTTCATGTCTCACAGATCTGATGACAGTTGCGAGTGTTCTCCTTTGGATGACTCTATGGTTAAGTCTTGTGATCTCGGGCAGAGAAATAAACACTTACTAGAAACCAAAATGAAATCTTCTGAAATGACACAAGCAACATGCTAACTGGTCTTACATGTGAATGTTCTGAATCCCATCATCCTTGAAAGGGTCTAAATCTAGTAGTTTAAGATGTGTGTCATGAACTTCGAGCGTTCATCTCATTCTGTTCTACTATGTCAAAATTTAAGTATCTGTTCATTGCAAACAGGACTGTAAAAATTGTAAAGACAAATGTGTATATATGTTTTTTGATATACATACACTTATGTTGGATCAAATATTCTTGGTCCTACTACTATTTTCTTTCAAATTCCTTTGTAAAGCATATATACACCTCAAAGTTTAAAAAGAATTCAAACAACAAAAAAGTCCAAACAAAAAACCAATCCTGTCTGAGTCATCTCTGGCCACCTCATTGAAGTAACCAGAAACAGTCATCTGTTTTCTGCAAACTTTATTTGAGTTCAACAGTTCTGCTGGGGGTGGCTTCCTACAGGAGGGGTGGAGGCAAAGGTGGTGGTGGTGATTTGTGTAGTTAATGATCATCGTGGCAGGTACTAAGTCTCTTGGTGTTTTGTGGACAAAAATGAAGGTTCTAATCACCCTTTTGTATGCTCATTAAATATTTAGCTATTCTTTACATGCTGTTGGAGCCACATCAAGAGGTGATATCAAGGGCAAACCATCCTCAGAAGCCTGTAGTATTGTGATTACAGCCAGTCTTGTTTGTTTTAAGCACCTGAGGTGAAGCATTTATGTCAGAAGGTTGGGGTTTTTTTCTTCTTCCAGTGAGTAAAAGCAGTATCTGTTCTCAGCATCAAGCCAGGGCTGCCATTCTGGTGACATGCTGTGAGTGTTAAACTGTCTACACTGGGTCTTTTGCCCTCTTCCTTCTGCAAGCAGGGCAGCTCCCTGGGTGCTGCTGTCAACTTTGGGGGGCCAGAAATCTTAAAATCATTATAGAGGTTGAAAGCTGTTTTTGTTGAGAATGTAAAAAAAAAAAAAAAAGAAAGCATCAAAAAAAAAAAAAACTTCTACAAAGCTACATCTGCTAAAGTGCACAGGACCAAAATTTGTAATTAGAATGAAGATTTTTTTTTTGTGAGTGTTATAAGGTGCTGATGTGGCCTTGAAAGGGTTGTATCCGTTCTCCTCTTGTTGCAGCACTGGGAGATGCTGCTCACCCTTGCCTGGCTAGCTGGACTGGCCTGCCTGGCCCTGCTGCCGCAAGGGAAGGCAGAAAGTGGGCAGAGCCAGGCCAACCCCTCCCTACTCTCTATCTTTCTGTTATCTGAATGAACTATCCCAGGTAGAAGCATTTAAATGGCATTTATTAAATAAGTTACTTGCTGCTGGCCAATATTGCTATAATGAAGTTGTAACTAGATCAGGGAGGAAGCAAATGCCAGGTTTGGTTTGGTAACTTGTCTTGCAGGGAAGAGGGGGAAAAGGCAGAATAAGCTGAGTGGTTTCCAAGACCCTAATCTATTTTTAAATAGGTCTGTCTGAAACTGTAGCAGCAACAACAATCTTTGCTGTAGTTAATGGGCTGTCAGTGTATCCTTTATTTGAATGACTGTTTTCTGAATGAGAAGTTAAAGACATCATGTTGTTGTCACTGGGTCAATGGCAGTAAGTCTAACAAAGGACCTTGAAGCCACTGTGAGCAGCAGCTTCTGATGGCTTAAAAGTAACAGCAAGGTCAGGGAAAAGGCAAACACAGCTAACAGTATCCCAGTCTCACCAGTGTGGCCACGCAGGGTGTTTTTGGCAGCCAAGTCTTGAGCATAAATCCCTTCCCCTCCGCAGTGCATCACACGCAACTCTAGAGATTTTTTTGTCACTTATTGCTTTTAAAGGGTAGTATGGTGCAACAATTCATAAATCTGGTTGTAGGAGAGAGTTATTACAGAAGTGTGGCTTGAAGAGCCAGGGCTGTATGTGATCCCCAAGTGGTGGACTGGTGTGAAATTCTGAATGTTGCCACCAGTATGTGATGTGGCCTGCAGAGGGCTCAGAGGGATGTCTTGGCACAGCAAGGCTTCCTCCTGGGGCAGTCAGGGCCCAGAGCTCTCACCAGCTCCTGTGAATATTCCATGCCTTGAGGCCCAGCAGTTTTTGGTGCTGGGAGAAGAGCAGGATGTCTCCTTGACAACATTGAATAGTGAAACTGGATTGAAATAGAGAGGTGCAATTATATTACAGGAGAGCTTCTGTGCCAGGCTACCAAGCTGATCGAGAGTTTGGAATCCACTCACCCTCTCAATATATTGTGTCCTTTTCCAGTGATTGCTACAAAGAAATGAAGGTCGTCTTTGGGCTGCTGAGGTCTGAGGGGAGTTAACTAGATGAAATGAGATTTTTTTACTGGGCGATGCTCAGCTGGTAAGTGCATGTGTAGCAGTGGAGATAGGCAGTTAGAAATGGAAATTAAAGAATAAAGAGGGGGAAACACATGGTTGATGCAATGTATGCTTTAAGTAGTTCTAAAGGAACATGGTGTGTATTTTTTTTCTAGAGGGAATATTACCTCAAATGGCAGAGCTGACCTGTTCCTGCTGGGCCTATGGGTCATCCCCTACCAAGAGACAGTTTAACTTCACCATGTGGGTTGCAGTGGCTGAGTCTGACAAGGTGGGCTGGAGCTAAAGTTTCTTCTTTCAGTTGAGCCTACCTTGCTTTGGCATGTTATAATCAGACATTTAACATTATTTTAACATAGGAGGTTTTTTGTATTTAGTATCTTTGCATGGTTTAGAATTCATTTCCAGGCTGTGATCTAATGGCAGTAATTACCTCAGAAGTGCATACAGTACAGGGTATGTTTATTTTTGTTTCAGCCAAGGCAAACGATTACAGGTCTTGGCTTCACTTCAGGGCTCAGCTCTGTTGGAAGAGCCAAAACCAACATCTACCTTTGCAATCTGGCAAGCAGGTCCTCAATACCTTACGCGAATGTTTGATTTAATGATATGAAGGGTAGTAACAGCAGGAGAGCAAAGCACTTTGAGTCTCGATGTTGCAGGGGATCACTGGAGTGCAAATTACTGACTCTACCTTGTGGAGTGACTCAGCTTTGTCATATAATGACTACAGCTCCCTATTATCTTAATGTAATTTGCTCACTAATTCTGATTTCGGCAGTGCCTTGTGAGCAATTTGGTTAACATTGACAACAGCATGAAAGGAATGAGTAGCAAACACCTGTAAGATCTGTCTGCATGCAGGTTTCAGTAGCTATAGGAATAATTAGATCTGTTACATGCAAAAATGAGTTTGCATAACCGCATACTTGGAGCTCATGTCACGTGTGCAAGCGTAGCTGTTCCCCCTTTAAGTATTTCCTGACAGAAGCGTCTGATGAGAGAGTGGTGGATGAACAGGGAGAACAATCTACATTATTCCTGCTGAACAGCCTGTGGTGATAAAGCCCACCCTGTGTACTCTGTCCATAAAGGGTTAATTGAGAGGTTGATGCTTTGGTGCTTCTGTCAAGGTGCAGAGGATTTAATTTCATTCTTCTAATTAAAGAACTGAAACATAAAAATCAAGTTCTTAACTTGATTTCCCACTCCCCCCTCCAAAGAGCAGGGGGAAATTTTTATCCTTCCCTTGACTTAATTTCTTCATGATGTGTACCAAAATGCAACTGGGTATTTTGTGTCAGCAGTTGGCTCCACATGGAAAACACATGAAAAAATGTTGTGGATCCTAGCTATATCTATAGAAAGGAAATGTGCCCTTTGAATATCTGACAGCTTTGGAGGATTTCTTTGTAAGCACACCTAATGTGATGTCTGGGTTTCACATGTCATTTTTACTTTATAACTCTTGGAAAGAACAAGAAGTTACAGAAGAAAGTGGGGAACCCCCCTTCTAATAGGTACCTGAACAGAGAAGTGAGATAATGTTGATTACCTTGGAGCAGCCACAAGTTTCTGCAGGAACCTGGAGTACTTAGCACATCTCGAGTTCATGAAAGGAGAATTTAGCCTGCTTTAAACATGTTTTTCGTGATAGCCATGACTATTAAGCTTTGACAGTCCAGTCCATCTGCATTCAAGAGACCTTCAAATGCTCAAAACCACTACAAAGAGAGACTTATGCTTTAAAATATTGACTCTTGCTTTCTAGGAAGAGGTGGCATGTTGTCCTGGCTGTTCCATTTTTTAAAATCATTTAAGATTCATCAATTGAAGTAGACTTGCTCTGAGTTCATACTGGAAAAAAAAGATGATCAAACTCTGCCCCCCCGCCCCCCGCCCAAAAGAAAATACTGTTTTAATGTTTTTGCATTTTCTGCTTTTCTCATTTGACTTCACAATCTAATTTCTGTGCTACCAGAGATCCTCTCAGTCACAATTATGTTAAGGATTTAAAAGCAATATATATTTAAATGTAAAACAATATGAGTGAGTGTGTGCTTACATGCAAAAAGTGCATTTGGGGGAGATGTGCACATACACACACAGCTCTAGTAAGTGAGAGAAGATGAGATGATACAGTGGTGATGAGTAAGATCGTGAATTATATTTTCAAGAATTTTGAATTGTTTCATGAATGGTGAAACTATAAGGAGCGATGTTAGAACATACAGTACTACTGAAATTATGCCAAAAGCACAATTTCCTTTTGAAATTGTGTGTATAGTCCTTTGCCAGGGGTCTCCTGCTCTTCGCTGTTCATCATTTCAGATGAAAGTGAGTGGCTAATAATGCCTATGTGTAACAACTGTTTATTTTGACCTTTGTAAAAGATTGATGTGCTAAGGGATAGCATCTAACCTATAGAAAAAAAAAGCACCTTTATTAAAAGTGTGAAACTAAGCTTCTTCAAACCTGGGATTCCACTTTGCTTTGGAGTATTTGTAGGAAAGGAGAAATCCAAACCCAACTGTTTCTCATCCCAGAACTTGAGATAATCTATATTACTGTGGCAATATTCATATTGCTTGCACTTTGTTGATTAACTTAACATTTCCTACAAACTTAGAAGAAATAATCCTATCTGCCTTCCTTTTTCTCTTCTCCTGTGCAACTCTAGTAGTAAATTAAATCATTTACTGAAGCCTTTGTATATGTATATAACTTATTGAATGTTGTCCAATTTTAGGAAGAGCTTTGCATTTATTATTGAAAATAATGCAGACTAGCATTATTTTGAAGAGGATGGAGAAGAATAAATTATTTTAGATCCTTTTTCTGAGAGCTTTTCTCCGATCCTATCTCAAATGCTGACAAACCTCACTTTATTTGTTAGCAGCAAGATGACTGCAGTAGGCTGCGACTGTGAAACACTGCTCAGTTTAACAGGACCACTTACATGATGACTGCAGAGTAGGAAGATGGACTTCAAAACTGGACCCTGTAATGAGGTGGGAAGCCAGTACGAAGAGTGGAGCTCCCAGCTGTTGTGTTTGTAACAAGTTAAATTATCATTGCTTTAAATTCTACAAGTTGCAATCTTTCCAGGTTGTGTTGATGGAGTCTTAGATGTAATTAATTTCAAATAGTGCTAGCTTTGGTTGTATCAATGCTGGGCACTTGTGGGAAATGGTCCAAAACACCTAGAGGCACACAACTGAAAACACTGCTTGATTTGAGCAGCGACAGAGAGGTTAAAAAAAAAAAAAAGACCTTTTCATGCTTTCATGAGATCAGAAGTAATACCTTTAAAATTGTAGTGTAGAAAGTCTGTTAAGCCATGTGCACTGCTCATAAAACCATAAACTGTTTTGTAGGCTTGTGAAACTGAGGAGCAGTGGAAGATCTGAGAACTTCTGAAACAGGGACCGAGCTGGAGCTTCATGCCTTACATTTCACCTCAGAGACAATGCTCTGTAAGGTTCACAAAACTTGCATGTTTCTCCCAAATATTTTGAAACCACAGCTGTTTTATTCTTCTAGAAATAAGTTGTTATATTCACTTCACTGTTAACTGCTGCAGTAAGTGGCAGCTAGTGTAAAAACAAAAGTAGAACAAAATGTTAGTGGATCTGTAAAGGTGTCTCAAAATTACTTCAACCCTGAAAAAAACCCAAAAATCTAAAAGCTTGAACAAACATATATGTGTAGCTATACTGTCATTTCCTTCAGACTCCAAGATATTAAGGAACTGGGTTACTCAGCGCTGAAAGAAAACAGAAATGGCCAAAAAAAGCACTCCTATTCCCATAAATGTTGCAAAAGTACGGCAAAACTTTGAATGACCTTCAGACATTAAAGAGATTGATGCCAAAGATCTCTTGTGCCTATCTTATACATAGGTTTATCTATGTATTATACCTTGATATCTATACTATTTTATGATATCTGATAAGCAAAAAAAAAGCAAGTCTTTAAAAAAATTTTCTTCAGCAAAATCATTAATTGAAAAACTCAGCTTTTGAAAAAGGAAATCTACTGTGTTGCAGTGATCCTCAGGATTATTCTGTTACTGCTTTTAGTATAAGTAATTAAAAAAATTGCTATTGATGTACCTATGAAAAGTCTATGCCTGTCAAGGCTCAAAAGCTGTACTTTACAAAATGTACAATTTTGTGAACCTTACTGTTAGTCAGAATTTTTTCAGGCATCCTGAGAATGTTAGTGCTTGGTCTTAAAATAGAGAAAGGAGATTTTAAGGTACTTTTCCTTGAGAAAAAAATAGAACAACACAGCCTAAGGGAGGTTAGCACTGATGGGGGAGCAGTAACTTTTCTTAGATGTGAGGTTTTGTTGTTTTCATTTGAACTAGCGTTTGGAGGAACAGGCAAGCCTTTGAAGGCTCACGTGCTCCTTCAGCATGAAATCAAAGCAGCAAACTTCACTTGAGAGAATAATTCCTCACAACTTAATTACGTTGATCAATGAGATGATTTAGAGTTAGGAGGGATGTGTGCAGAAAAGGTCAGAATCTGGGAAGAGTGCAAAGCCAGTTTAATGTGCTTGTTTCCGTAGCTCTCGCTTCCCAATAGCTTCCACAGAGACCATTAAAGTTGGTGAATGCTGCAATCTTCAAAACATTATGGACATCTGTAAATTTCTTCATCTAGAAAAAAAATTACATTTTTTTTCTTTACATTCACCAGTAGCTGAGCCAAGCTTATTTCAAGCGAGGAAGACTTGTAAAATCAAAGATTTACTTAATTTTCATTGCTTCACATGAAACATCTGACAGTATTTGCCGAGAAAACCAAAATGCCTCTCTTTGTTTGTACAAGCCAAAGGAAAAGTACAGTGTATCCGTCTGCAAACGAACATCAAAGCACTTTTGCAAAATCAAGGATGGTGACATATATTTGGAGAAACAGTATGAGAGCCGCCTGTTATATAGTCATGGGGGTCTCTGCACTTACCGAACATAATCCTGATTGGAGCCACATCTTTTCTTTTTTCTCTTTATTATCATTTTGTGGTTAACATTTGTTGATGAGTAGGATTAACAGCACATTTTCAGTGACATTTAGCTCTTTTAACAAACTCTCTCCAGTCAAAGGTGGCTGGCCTGAAAAAAAAAGAGAAAAGTCATTAAGCAAACAAATCTTTGCCAAGAGTTGATGCTAAACTTGCCATCACCCTGTGCGAGTTATTCACTGTATATGAAATTTATTCCAGAAGACTGTGACCTTGATGTTGATTAACCTGAAATCCCTTCTTCTCTTGTCATTATTAACAGCTTTAGGTGTCTCAAGTGGCCTCTCTCTTTCTTTTTCTTATTTTTTTTAAGTATCCGTTAAAGAAGATTTTCTCAATTTATCATTTCTTTCGTAGTGCTGGTCATTGGCATAACCTCTTGAGGCACAACCACTTATTTCCATGAGGCTACCAGGACAGCGGTGGGCTGGTTGTGCAGTCGGTCACTTAGCGCGCCCACTGTCGTGTGAACGATTACTGGCGCGTAATGAAAGGCAAACCGGCCTTGTGAGGGACTGGAGTATTCCTTTAGTACAGTGATGCATCTGAATAGTCTTATAGATGCATCCGAGTCCTATGTGTCTCAGGGGAAACTCTTATTTTCTCAGGCAATTCAGTCCATTATCCAAAAAGCATGGAGAGGGAAATGGGCTTTCTCCCTCTGTGCGTTCCCATTTCCCGGGCCTGTCAGTCGCGGTAAGGCTGCTTTGTGGCTCTCTGGGCACGCGTGGGGCAGAGACACTGTATACACAACAGAGTTTCTGCACAAGTTCTTGTGAGGTGCAGAGGGAGAGCGTTATGTCTGTTCTTTGCTTGTTCAAAGCTCAAAAGGGCCTCCCTGTAGACATAGGAGATGGAGCACCAGTATGTTGCCCTTAGGTCAGTCAGCTTTGAGTAGACCCCAAATATGGAAGATGGTTTAAATCCACCTCCAGCTCAGTATAAACACAGGATCAGAGCAAGAACTGAACCTTTTTGGTGCCTGCTGCTAAGCGTGAAACCGTTTACGGAACAGAAACACTGCAAGTATTCACTTACGCTGGCAATTTCTGGAAGGGGAAAAAGAATCAAGGGACAAAAACTACACAAAAAAAAAAAAGCTGGATGTGTTTTTTTGGATTCTTGTTGGGTGAGGTCACATGGCGATAAATAGAATAGAGTGGAAGAATTGAAAGCTGAACTTTGCTGTAAAGCCTGATTAGAGTGGATTGCATTACAGCGTCTAGCTGGCACGTCTTGCTATGAAGGAAGCCTGGCTGCCATAGACTTTGTGGCCATTGGCATAGATTCATTCAGTACTTGGCAATTTTGCTGTTTAACACTCACCTTTGGCAGCCTCTTGGCACACTCTCTTGTGGTGGAATATGAAGTTTATCACCGCAGCTGTATGAGATTATACCTGGTCTGAAAGCTTTCAGGATCAACTGTTGACAGTCCATATCTCCCTTTCTTTTCTACTGGCTATACTAGATGAGAGCATCATTCATACTTTGCTGTTTCTTTCATGCCTTATAATCAATCTTGCCTTATCTTGCCAGACGTCCCTGCTCCTTGCAGGGGGTTGGACTAGATGACCTTTAAAGGTCCCTTCCAACCCTAATGATTCCATGATTCTAATCAAACATGCAAAAAGGCAGAATATCATTAAGGTAACTTATATAATCTTAGCTCTGTTCCTTCATGCAAATACGATATATATACGACTTTGGCACAGTCATTGCGTAGGCTGTATCTGACCTGAGTCACTGCTGGTGTACTCCCAAGCCCAAGTGAGTCCTTGGCCCCATCTTGATCCCACAGTGGGATGGATGGTGCAAAGCAACCACCCCTTCATTGTACCTCAGTCACAAAGGGGAAGAGAGCTGGCTGCATGGAATGATTAGGAGTTAGGATGTGCTCTGCAGACCCCCAGCATAGGTGCTTGATGAGATCCTGGCTGTGGGCTGTGCCCTTGGGCACACTTGCAAGATGATGTAGGTGCAGCATCATCTGTTCTTCATGGAACCATCAATTCTGTGCATTTCGCAGGCAAAACAGGGTGTGTGAACTGTGGAGCAATTGTTGTCTTGAGCCTTATGACACAGCTTCTTGCTAAATGTCCTATAAAGTCCAATATGGAGCTATTAATTCCTTAAAGGCATTACAAGGATGCTGTTGACAGTGTATCACTATGGTATGTTTAACATTGTGAGAGATGGGAGATGTAGCAGTCCTGGCAAACTGCTGTATTTCTAGAGAGCATTAAAACTCAGATGGGGATGGTGGAACAGTGGAGTGGGGAAAGTGAATGGATATAGCTGAAAACTATTGTCTAGTTCTTATTTACAGCACAAACATACATGTTTACATTTTCAGCAAGTGTAGGCAAAACAGCATACCTGACAGGGAATGTGAACGGCTATTACAGTTACATCCACAGTAGAGCTCAGCAAGTCAAATACGGAATTATGAGAGCAAATGAAAAATACACAAACAAAAAAGCTGAAATTATATTTGAAACTTGAAAACTGAATATTCTCAAAGCATTGGTTTTTGCCACAATGTGTATGTTTGTCGCATGCTTTGCTTTTGACAAAAGTAAATTTTTTTATGAAACTGCATAAGTGAAAAACTTCTGATCAGCTTTGGTCCAGATGGATACTGTTAGTTAATGTTTGGATAAATCTGTGTGTATACTAATTTACTAAAAGTTTTCTTTCAGGTTAGTATACATTATCAGCCTGGCTTGTTTCAGGCTTTGTTTTCCATTGGCTCGTCACATAGAAGCTAGTCTGTACAATCTGTTATTATTTCTTTAGCTTTGAAAAGCTCCATTTATCCCATTTTCTATTATTTCCTGTGTTACATGTGATGTCATTTTGTTATTTGTAGTAGTATAGTTTCCAATAATCCTACTAACATGACAGGAACTATTTAAAGAGGGGAGAGAAGCTGTTTCACTGCAAAACGTACTGCGGTGGCTCCAGCCGATACAAGCTGGTCACCTCTGCTGTCCCTTGTTTTCTGTTGTTAAACAGGAGTGCAACATTTCTGCTGATGTTTTCCCCCACATGTCCACAGGTCAAACTTAAAAGCAACTGTTGTTTTCTCTGTAGTGCTCTGGGCATTGCAGAGCATGACCTGCTACTCTATTAAGAAATCTGCAAAAACTAAGCTTATTCTCTCCTTGCATTGAACAGTTTATTTGTTGATTTTTAAGAATACATTCAGTTGCTTCATTTTTTCCACAGATTTTCTCTTCATCTTGAGACATCCTAGGTTGCTCTTGTTTTCCTTTCCTATATAACACATGTAGATCTTTAAACTGAAATGTAAACCCTGAATTTAGCACTGCACATATTGCCTGGTGATTGATGCTGCAGGCTTTGGGCTTTGATGACACAGACTACATGCCCTGCTGGCATGCACACATCTCTAATTCTTCTTGTTTATTCCCCATGCTAGGTGCATTTGCATAGAGGCATTTAAGTTGGGCACCTGATGAAGCCATCTTGCTGGCTGGAATTCCTTTGTGCTGCTCTTCAGATGTGATCCTTCTCCAGGCTCTGGGCATGTGTTGCCTGTATTGGCATCAAAGTGGTAGGAGTGGGATGGATTGAGGTTCCCCTCCCCTCACGAGTGTTCTCCCACATTTTACTTGATTTCTTTATGTTAACTATAGAGAAAAAATGGGTTGATAGAATGCTAACCTTTTTTACAAGTCATCTTATGTTTCATAGTTTTCCCCAGGCACCTGGAAAAGCCAGTTGTCAAGAGTACTCTATTACAGGCTGACAGTGTGCTGGCTGCCTCTTACCACCACCATCACAGCCACAGCCAAGGTTCCTCTTTGGACATTGCTGAGATTTCTGCAACAGTTGAGACTCTAGTAGCAATAGGACATCACAGTTGACTGTTAAATGACTAATCTGGTATGGATGCCTTCTGATATCTTCCCTTCCTAGACATATTCGCCTCCAACCTTTCTTTTGCCATAGATAGTGAGGATGTAGGGAACTTAGAGCTGTATAGGAAAGCAGATAGAAAGCAAAGTAGAACTGCCTTTAGTGCAGTCAATGAATGATGTGTAGCACAGTACAGCACAAAAGCAAATTAAAATTTCTGGTACCAAAATCTTAAGAGTTTTCCTCCTCCTGAAAGATACATAGGGTGTCCTGCCTGGCTCCAGCTGCTGTACTCGAAGGACAAGTTTCTCCAACTGTTACTGTGTCACGTCTACCAGCCTAGTGTGGGCATCTTTACAATCGTAAATAGTGCTAGATGTCATCTTTTAGGCAACTGAGTCATGTCCAGAGAAACTTAAAATCTCCTCTCAATCTGCCTTATGCAGAATTAAAAGATACGTGGAATTCTAATCTAAAAATTAAACACTGGTTTGTACAAGACCTTTGTTAGCAACCTTTTCTAAGTTCTAGTGAAGCCTGTGTTGTAACTGTGCAATGCTGAGAAAGGTTCCTTGTCATGTAATCTAAGTCTAGAAACCCTATAGCCATTAACATTTGTGGTTTGGATTTAATATCTAGGTTCATTATGCTGCTGAAGATGGTCTGAATATGCTGATACTGAAAGCCATTCAGAACTGCACCACACACCTGAGTCAGGACTCTTTTGAATGTATATCCTAAGCTAGATCTTATAGCAGCAACTCCACTATGTGACGGTCTTCACAGCTACTTCCAAACCTGCTGATTTCCATGCAGGAAGATAAGGACAGGGGAAAAGAGCATATGTAGTTTAAACCTTCACAGGGGTTCTAGAAGAGCATATCACGTACCTAGCAGATAGTTTCAGATGCTTTGAAAAGTCACCCTGAATATTTTTCTTAATTTGTATGTGGGGAAGAGGGAGTAAGTCATCATCTGTTAATCTTGTTAAATATACTTTCAAAATGTAAAAGAATTATGCAACCTAGTCAAATTACATACTTTTAGCTTTTGTTACATGTTAGCAACATGTTACTTGAACTGTCTCCCAATTCCTGCATTGCAAACAAAGGTAATACAAGAAAAATAAGTGACCAAATTATTTTAACGTAAAGCTGAGAAACTAAATGTATGTGAACTAGGACAAGCTGAGACAATTGTAGAAGTCTTTGTAGCTTTCTAATAGGAAGATTTACCCTCATGGTTATGGATAAGTTTTTATGACTGGATATTACTGGTTAAAAAAATGTGGTGGAATCTGCATGTCCAATGTATTTGAATTAATATGGTCCCAAATATTTTGGCTTATGTTCTTAAACCCATAATATTACAGATGAACATACTGTGCTTAGTTTCTTCTTCCATGCTTTTCTTAAAGGAAGAGGAAAGAAGGAGAGGTGCAAGATCACTGTAAAAATAAATATAAAAAAAGAAGTGCTGCTCCTACTCGAATATTTTCATAGCAGGTTGTTTTTCAAAATATGCAATTTCAAACCAGTGATGATCATCGTAGCTTTAGCTGCAACAAGAAAATGAATTGGGGACCTCTGCACTCAAAGCTGCACTCCATGCTGCTGTGTTAATAGTGCAGAAGACCTGTAATAAGAAAGAGTCACTGCATTAAAAAAAAAAAATCCATCTAAGCCCTGCTTAACTTTTAATGTGCATTAAACTGAACAAACTGGAGTTGAAGTGGATATCTGCTGCAAACTTCTGTAACTGTACCAGAGGACATACTGTCCAGTGGTGAAAGCTGAAAGCAGTGGAGTGTGATCTCAGGTCTGCTGTTTGACCTTGGACAAATGGCTTGGGCTGTGTCTGTAGTGTTGAACCAAGAAGGAATGCAATGTTGGAATGGGCCCTGTATGTGCATCTCCTACTTCTCTTCCACAGAAGGAGAACTTGGATGTGTGGATCAGAAGAGAGCTGGAGCATGATCTAGTATGTCTTCTGGTCTGTGTGTGCAAAGGTTCAGGAGTTCTAATGTTTGCTGTGCAACCTGGACAGGCTTCTCCCTTTTTCGGCAATATCACAAAATCGATAAGGATTGCATTTACCAGCACCTGAATATTTCACTAGCATGGGTTGTTAAAGTATTAGAGAGAGGCTTTAATATACACATGGTATAGATATAGGGAATATCTATAAAAAATCAGCTTGGAAATATCAGAGATGAGTATTTTGCTATTAATTTCTGCCTCAGTCACCAGCACTCAGTTCTTTTCCTCTTTCTGAGGGAAGAGTGATGTAGGTCCAAAGTTCAGTCGTGAATGCCTGCTGGCAGCAACAGTGTTGTGCACGTGCACCTGAGGCAAGAATTGGCCAAAATGTTACTAGAGGAGACAATGATTTCTTGAGCTTTCTTTCCATTAGCTATGAAAGAATGAGCTGTGCTATATCTAATTCAGAATTAGCAGTACTGCTGATATGCTTGATGTTTTTAATGCCCTGCTGAGGCTTGGTATAATTGGCTTTTTTTGTGTGTGTGAGTGCAGAGTCTTGCAGGCTGCACAGAACACAGCCTTGTGTGGTATCGGCTCCCCTGTTGCTCCAGTTTCATTTTCTGTTTTTCTGCCTTGCTCAACTGCCTGTAACGACATTAAAGTATTCTTCTGATCTTTGTTTCCATGTGTTCACAAAATGTAGTTTTTGAAAGCCTTTATGCCAAAGGGACATTCAGAGTGAGAGGCAGCTCTCAGACTTGTTTCAAAAGCCACTGGCAAATTACATACTTGATTGAGCCTTGTTTATAATAACTTCTACTGAGAGAAACTTTGCATTGGTATTAGATTAATTAGATTAAACAGGGAAGGGTTGAATTAAAGCTCCCAGAGATTTTTTTCTTGTGGTATTGACATGCTGCCTTGAAGCAGGAAGTAATGAATGTTTCATGAGAAAGTCTGTGATCCCAAGAAGTGTGACTAGATTTTCCCCCTCTTCCACAAACTGCACTGTGTTAGAAGAGCCTTAATTTGGTGATTTGGAATATGACATGTAGTAAATTGGGAACTCGTAATGAAAATATGATGTCCCATGGAAACTCTTATTGCTCTCCAAGCTCTTCGCTGAACTTCAGGGGTCCTGGCCAGCTTTCCTGTGCTCATCCCCACTGCATCTAACTTCACTAGTAATACTGTGTGTGTTAAGTTTTGCCTCCTGCTGTTGCTGAGTTGCATGATCAGACATCTGGGGAACTGTGGATCTATTTATGTCCTGGTTCTCAGGAACTTCATACGTACTTGCTGGGAACTTAATACAGAAACTCTGGTCAGGCAGATCCATTCAGTAGAAGTCCATGTGAGTCCTACTTGGACTGCAAGTACAGAGAAGCACCTGCTGTTGCCATCCATACTGTGGTGTCAGAGTCCAAGCTCTTTTCTGAATACTTCCTGCACAAAATTATGTTCAGGGGTACACGCAGCAACAACTTGGTACGTAAAACAAAGGAGTTGTGGGGAATCACAGACCCTAGCAACTAGAGGAGTACACAGCTGTGCTTCCCTTCGATACTGAAGAACTAAATTGCAGGAAAAGGCATTAGGCTGGAATAGGTTGATGTCTATACAGGAATAGTCTCAACAATTTAAGATTAATACATCATCTGGCCTCTTACTCATCCACTGTTAAACTCTGTGTCCATGCAAAGATCTTGCCTACCAGACTAAAATAATCTCTTTATTGTCCCCTCCCATCTGCCAAAGCATACCTGCCAAAATAGACTTCCTTTCCCACGCCTCACCCCCCTACTGGCTTCATTAGTCTTACCAAAACTTTATCATCATCTTCCAAATCAGAAATAATCTCACTACTTCAACTGCTTTCATTTAATTCCTCCTCTCATTTTCTTATCATTCTTGCTATTTCTAATCTCTGTGTAAGTTTATGTGGCTCTAGCTGAATAGGAGTGTTGGTCATTTTATACGTGGAAATGAGTGGTGAAGCGGAAAAGATGATCTGGAATACAATGCCAGCTCTTAAAGAATTTGATTTTTCTGTTGTCATGTAACTGAAGAAGACTTAGAACACACCCAAGTTATAGGACAGTAGTTTGTCATTGAGAAAAAATCAGTACTAGTGACAAGCAGCAGAAGCATATTTTCTCCCCCCTAGAGTGCCAAGAAATTGCAGCAAAGTCTTCTGAGAGCTGACTTCAAGAGCAAGTGATTTTTGGGGAAAAAAAAATCAATTGAATTACATTTCATCAGGCTGGATTGGGTAGCAAGAATTGGCAACACATACTGACTGCTGTCCTTTGGATGTGCTGGCTGTTACTTACTTCAACCTACAAATTTAAATGAACTGTGGATATTGCAAGCTTCCAGGTGTTTGGGATTGAGTGCCACTTATTAAATAATGTTGTCTTGGACACCCAAAGTGTAGCTGGTGACCAGCTTTTTGGAGAGTCATCTAAGAGGATGATTCAGCTTCTTCCCCCATCCCTTCATTGTCCCATTCTCCTGCCTGGAAAAGTTTGAGTGAGTTTTATGGACATAAATGGTCATTGAACCATTCATTTATCTCCAGAAGGGACATTCTGTGTGCCTACCACAAATGACAAAGTAAGGATATAAAGCATTGACTTTTCCTATTTCAGTAAAACCAAATTATTTTCGAAGTTATCAGAAGCTCTTGAAGCAAGAAATGCATCCCATGGTATTGTATACTGAACATGAACTAAAGATGAATGGCTTACAGTGCAGGCAGACTTTTATCACAGAATTGGGAAGCGTGATGTACAGAGCAGTAAAAAAAATGATGGGCTTATACTCAAGAAAGTGGCTTTCCATAGCCTATCTTCTCCTTCTTCCACTGTGTAACAAGGGAGCATCATCAGACTACTTCATTATTTCAGCCTCCTTCTTACAGAAATAGGAGGGACTACATGAACTTTTGCTGTCTCTCAACCTGAAGCCAGACAGCAGTTTGGTCATTTTAGTTCTCTGTGTTTGTTTTAATGCTTTGCCAGAAAGCAGCCATTTACCATGCTGAATGTGGCTGGTTTGTATTGGAAGGAACTACAAGACAGCAAGGCTGCTGTAGGGTTTTTTCTTTCCCCTCTCAGTTCTTGTTGCCTTTTTCCCCTATATTATCCATGTTTGAAGAAAAATATCAAGTAGCATACAATGAATGGCAGATTCGTATATGGCAGATACTGCTACTTCCCAGCAGCCTGAAAGGCAGGGAGAGCGTTAGATTTTGGAGATAAGAGTGAATTTATCTTATGCTGTGAACCATGTCAGTGACCAATTTATTTCAGGATCAGGAGGCCAACAAACATAGCTTGAAGTTATTTTTGGCCCTCATTTCTAGCCATCGGTGAACCAGGTCAGAAATGGCAACTGCTTGGTTCTAACCTTGTGAGATTCATCTTCCCTTGGCCCCCAGCCAATCCATAGTGCCCATGTGAAAAGAAAAACCTGCTGGTCTAGAGAAGCTGTTGTATACAAGCTAGAGGGCACTTTTTTAAAACCTCTTTACAAATTGCATCTGATTTCCTGAGGGAAGAGAATCAGGAAGAGCAGTTCCACATCTGTCATCACTGTTCTCATCATAGATCCTTGATGCTTGACAGCATCTTGGAAACAAATTGCTTGCACTTGCTATGCAAGTTGCAAAATGTTCATAAAATTGTCTTACCTTGGTAATACAGCTGGAAGAAAATTTCCTGCCTCTGGTGAGTATTCACCTTTGAAATGCTTTTGCTTTTATTTTCTATTCAGGGAAAGTCTCAAAGAAGGAATTTCTATTCTATTTCCCGCACGACATCCTTCTCTCTAAACTAGAGAGGCATGGGTTCGATGGATGGACCACTCGGTGGATAAGGAGTTGGCTGGATGGCCGCACTCAGAGAGTGGTGGTCAACGGCTCAATGTCCAAGTGGAGACTGGTCACCAGTGGCGTCCCTCAGGGGTCCGTGTTGGGCCCGGCCCTGTTCAACATCTTTGTCGGCGACATGGACAGTGGGATAGAGTGCACCCTCAGCAAGTTCGCCGATGACACCAAGCTGTGTGGTGCCGTCGACTCGCTGGAAGGGAGAGATGCCATCCAGAGGGACCTGGACAGGCTGGAGAGGTGGGCCCGTGCCAACCTCATGAAGTTCAACCAGGCCAAGTGCAAGGTCCTGCATCTGGGTCGTGGCAATCCCAAGCACAAATACAGGCTGGGCGGGGATTGGATCAAGAGCAGCCCTGAGGAGAAAGACCTGGGAGTGTTGGTAGACGAGAGGTTCAACATGAGTGGGCAATGCGCCCTTGCGGCCCAGAAGGCCAACCGCATCCTGGGCTGCATCAAGAGGAGTGTGGCCAGCAGGTCGAGGGAGGTGATTCTGCCCCTCTACTCTGCCCTGGTGAGACCCCACCTGGAGTACTGCGTCCGGTTCTGGAGTCCCCAACACAAGAAGGACATGGACCAGTTGGAAAGGGTCCAGAGGAGGGCCACAAAGATGATCAGAGGGATGGAGCACCTCTCCTATGAGGACAGGCTGAGAGAGTTGGGGCTGTTCAGCCTGCAGAAGAGGAGGCTCCGGGGAGACCTGATAGCGGTCTTCCAATACCTCAAGGGGGCCTACAGGAAAGATGGGGAGAAGCTGTTTAGTAGGGCCTGTTGTGATAGAACAAGGGGTAATGGGTTTAAATTAGAAGGAGGTAGGTTTAGATTAGATATTAGAAAAAAAATTTTTTACAATGAGAGTTGTAGAGCACTGGAACAGGTTGCCCAGAGAGGTGGTGGATGCCCCATCCCTGGAATCGTTCAAGGCCAGGCTGGATGAGGCTCTGAGCAACCTGATCTAGTTGGGGATGTCCCTGCTTCTTGCAGGGGGGTTGGACTAGATGACCGTTGAAGGTCCCTTCCAACTCTAACTATTCTATGATTTTATGATTCAGAGAAAGTCTCTAAGAAGTGCCTAATTGTCACTTAGTGACTCCCAGGGACCTGTTGCTATCCTGAAACTTCAATGCCATGTTGAACTTGTGGATTGTTTTTCCACAACCCTATAAAAGTTACAAGTCTTCTTCATTATTTGTGCATTGTTGATAGATAGCACTGCACCTCTGAAAACACCTCAGGTGAAATAATGTCTTTCAGAGCCAGTAGTATATTCATTACCTGTTTAGTAGTTTTTGCAGCACTTGGACCAAATCCTTTCAAATCAAAAGCAAAATGCTGTGGTGCAGAATTTCAGCCACTCTGTTTAGCAGGCACACACAGTTACCTGATCATAGCTCTTTCAGAGGCAATGAATCTCACACTTTCTTCATAAATTGAATTCAATTATCACTTTGTTACCCTGTCTTCACAAGCAAGTTTAGACACCTCGCTTTTCATGTTGCATTTGAAGTAGAGGAAACAAGAGTAGCAATCACTTCTGCATTTTTATGGCATAAAAGATGGCCTACTGAATTAATAAAATTTGCAGCTGCAAAGGAATTTTGGTTAAGTTTGTCTAACATGCTTTTACAAACCACTCTTAAGCCCTGTGAGATTCCCTGAATTCAGCCTGGTGATGTTTGTCTTAGACTGACAAATGAGTTGCATAAAGGCTATGAGACCTGTTGAAAGTTTCATAAGTCAGTGTTAGCGTTAGGAAGAGAACATCAATATACTCAGCTAAGTATTCCTCATTCTGCTACCAAAGCACATAGCCTGCGCTCTGGGTGTTTCACCTGACAATGAATGGTTAAGCAATGTACCTGGTTAAATCAAGGGGAGATTCTGCAGCTAATGAAAAACTGGTTAAACTTTTGCTCTTGTTACTGTGGATATAACAAAGACTCATTTCCCTCCGTTGAGGAAATCTGAGCATTCTGAGCCCCTACATTATTCCACCTTGATAGCTGAGAACTGTCCTGGAGATTGCACAAGCTTCCTCTACATTGGCAGCATAAACTGCCACATTGACTTAGTCAAGCCTAAGTGTTAACTACTTCCCATTAACTCAAATGTTCCCAGGTTCAGGATCAAGAGAACTTGCTTAAAGCAAAGCATCTGTCCGAGTTCCTCTCAAGTTAATGTTCTGTACAGTATGCTTCTGAGAGGCTGGCAAGGGAAGAGGGGAAAGCCTTGGCAATTCTGTTTCTTCTTCTGAGAGTGGGGAAAAAAAGAAAAACAGAAAGGAAAAATAAAGCTTATTGTGTACCTTCTCCTTATACTTCTGTAAGTTTGGGTCTTTTTTATGAGCTATATGGTACTTTGAAGAGTGGGAGAAGGAGAGATTTGTAGTCCTGTCACAGAGTTAACAGTGAGGAATTTGCAAGCCTGAGGCCGTTGACCCCAACATGTGAATCCACCAAGTGCAGGGCAGAACTAGAAAGCATATGGTGGCTCTTGTCCAAAGGAGCAATGCTAATGCAGTATAGGTGATGCAGTATTTCAGATGTCCGTTTCCCAATACATACAAGAGGGGGAAAAAAAATCTGGATGATCTCTCTGCCTGGGAGTAGGGTTAAGAGGAGATAGATGCAGAGACACATTTCAGTCGTTAATTAATATTACATCTGCACAGTGACGTTACCTTTTACTTGACCACAGGATATTTGAATCAGAGGAACACATTAGTTCATGCAAACCTAATGCCTTCATCTCGTTAGAGCTGGCTTCTACTCTAGAAAGGTGAATGATGTGTAGTTTTCCTTGTGCAACTCTGCAATGGAGGGCAGCCTTGTTCCACTCTTGTTTCTGTGTGTATCTAAAGATATGTCATATGCCAGAAAGGAATTTAAGCTGGAAAGCCATAACCATATGCCACAAACAGGTATTCAAGAACAATTAAATAAAAGGGGCAAGCATGGATGGGAGAGTACCCTTCAATAGTCTCCCACTCTTTGCTCATTAAAGAGATTTTGTGAACCACCTCTTGTTTGCCTGTTGACTAACTTCCCGTAAATACTTCTTAGCTGCTTCTCTGGCATCTTATGCAGAGTTACTGCATCTACATTGTTCTTTGTCCAGGAGTTCCTCATGTTTCCAACTTACTGTGTGGATAGACATTTCTTTCTGTTTGATTTGAACTTGACTCCTACCTTCATTTTTCAGTCCTAAGTTCTTGTATTGGAAGAAATGGTTGATTCTTATACGCCTTCTCCAGACTACTTTCTCATGTTTGTCAGCCTTGTCATGTGCCTTAGTCATCTCTTTTCCAGGCTGAAGAGTTACAGTCTGTTCAGTCCTTCATTGTGCATTTGCTTTCTAGGCTCCAGAGGTTTAACTTCTTTGACCAAAATTGTTATCTTGAACACCAGCATGAAAATCATTAAGGCAAACAAATAAAAAGAAAAAAATGGTGGAATATCTCTGCTCTGGAGTCATGATATGGGGAGGATATGCATGTGCACCTAATGTGAAAGAGTTACCAAAGAAACTGTCAGTGCCAGCACCTAAAATGTAAGAAAAACATACATAAAGAAGTAATCTTTTTTTCAGAGATTTCTAGGAGCCTCAGGAATTCTAAAGAATTTGCTCCTAAAACATGGCAAAGTTGTCTTTAGTTGTGGGAAGAAAACTAAGAACTTGGAGCAATTAAAAACAAAGAAAGTGAGACCCCACCTGGAGTACTGTGTCCAGCTCTGGAAACTCCAGCATAAGAAGGACGTGGACTTGTTGAAGCGAGTCCAGAGGAGGGCCACAACAGAGGGCTGGAGCACCTCTCCTGTGAGGACAGGCTGAGAGAGTTGGGGTTGTTCAGCCTGGAGAAAAAAAAGCTCCAGGGAGACCTTGTTGCGGCCTTTCAATACTTAAAGGGGGCTTATAAAAAAGATGGAGACAGACTTTTTAGTAGGGCCTTTTATGACAGGACAAGAGGTAATGGTTTTAAACTAGAAGGAAGCAGATTTAGACTAGATATAAGGAAGGAACTTTTTACAATGAGGGTGGTGAGGCACTGGCGCAGGTTGCCAGAGAGGTGGTTGATGCCCCATCCCTGGAAACATTCAAGGCCAGGTTGGACGGGGTTCTGAGCAACCTGATCCGCTTGGAGATGTCCCTGCTCCTTGCAGGGGGGTTGGACTAGATGGCCTTTAAAGGTTCTTTCCAACCCAAACTATTCTATGATTCTGTGAAAAAGCAGTACCAGCACAGAATAGATTGTCATTACCAACACCATCTCATTGTACTGAAGTTTGTACCAATTCCTCTAGCATACACGCTCTCTCTGATAAGGGCACTGACACCTTAGTGTTTTCCTTGTATGCATTCCTTCCTATGTACCTATCATGCATTTTCAAAAAAAACCCAAGTCCTCCAATGTGGTGGAGTTATTTCCTGGTCTTGCTGAACTTTTCTATTGCTGCAATTCCCTTCTCGGGTCACCTGGTGGCTGCTGAGCCTTTCTGCAGCTCAGAAGGTGCTGCTTGCTCCTAGGAGCACCAGAAATCTCAGCAGCAGTCTCAGATTTATGATAAGGATACACTGGTCCTAATTTTTTTATTCCTAATTATGGAATCTGACACCATAACATTTCTGCAGGTAAAATAGTGTTTTTCATGGAAAAGGAGAAAGAAGAGGCATAAATATTCTGAGTTAGCTCCTGCTGCTTACAAGTAATTTCTCTTGATATTTTGAAATGAGAATCAGGCTTTTAGTGTGGGGAAAATACTCGATTCTTTATTAACATCCTCTTCACAGTTGCATCCACAAGTAAATTGCCTGGGTCCAGGATGAGCAAGATAACTATTTTTAATAATGTTCATCTTGATCTTCACCCCAAACTCAGGACAGTTCAAAGCAGCATACTGAGCAAAAAATACTGAGCAATAAACCTAGTGTCAGTAATTGCTTAGTTTCTTTTCAAAATGTCAAGTGGGATCACTGTCCTCTATGTGTAACTGAGAGAAGCATTTTCTTCCTGTGACAGAGAGATTTTGTTTGCCAGTGTGGGTTGAATTTGCTGGAAAAGTGTGAGTAATCATTTTTATTAATCTTGGAGTTTGTAGCGTGGTGGTATTGTTTCATGTTTAGTTTTTGGTGTGTTTTTTCATTCCAATAAATACATCCATAGGATCTTTATTTCCTATTTGCCTGGAAGGGTTGTTAGAAGGGGGCGTTGTGGTGATACATCTTGTTGAATAAGAGCAGGTGGCTTTCACTGTTGTCTGTCATCAGCCTGGTTTACAATGAGAGGTGTGAAAAAGGCACACTTTTCCCATAGGGTCAACACACGTATGGGTGAAGGCTTGTGTTTAAAGGGCAGATAATTAATAGCTGTAAAAAGTCCATTCTTCTAAACATAGCAAGGTGGTGATAATCACTTGGTGATAAACAAGTACTACCAGGGAAGAACTTTTTTACCAAAAAAAAAAGAAAAAAATCTGCACAGGCATTAAAGGTCAGGAGTACTGTTCAGAGCCAGCAAGATTTGTCCTCTTACCTCTTTCAAGTATTTCTATCAATCTGATTTTGAGTATCTTTGGAGGGATGTCTGAGATGTCTTATCTGGAGAGGATGGAGGATGTGAATGGGGTCTGTGAGCGCTCCTCGCCCCACCGCCACCCATGAAAGTCTGGCAGATTCACACCTGGCACAAGAAGGAAGAGCAAAGAGCTCTTGATCTGTTTGCTTGAGACAAAAGACCCTGCAGAAGTGATAGCCAGGACATGACCCTGCAGACCTGGGGACAGGGACATGTAACCCCCTTTCCATGGACATGGTGCTTTAGGACCCTTGAGACCTCCAGAAGCAGAGCTCCCCTGCCGGGGGCCATGGACCTTGTATGGCTCTTTTTGCAGGCTGCCTCTAACCAGGAGCCTTGGCATGGGAATTCCAGTAAAGAGCACAAAGGTCTGTGAGGGAGGAAGGGCTGCTCCTTGTGAAACATGGCTTATTGCCAAAAAGGTACAGAGAAAAGGGAATAGAAATAAAAGTCTGTCCACTTTTTAATGGGGCTCCTGAATCTCTATGGGAGCCATATCCTCCCTGCACAGGGTCTGCCTCCTGACAGCAGGGCCAGCTGAGATCCCACTTATTTCAGATAAACAAAAGGGTGTTGCATTCCCGTTGCTCAGGAGAGAATATCTTCTTTCTAGTTGCCCTTCAGGATCCTGTCAGATGTGAAGACTTACTGTTAGTCTCCCTGCCTTTCCAGTACTGAAAGATGGGAGCAGCTCTCTTGTGTTCACAGGTGCTCATGCCGTGAGCTATGGTATGAAACAGCGCTTCACTTTCTGGTCTGCTAAAACAGAGCAGTGCTCCACAGAGCACTCTCCACAGAGAGTTTGCCAGGGCTGAGAGATGCTCCCACCAGTGCTTCTCCTTGATCCTGACTCCTCTTCAGTGGTGAACCCAGTAAGGGCTCATGTTTCTCTTTCAGCCAGCTTTCTGCAGTGCGGGGAGTGGAGGGGAAGAGATGGGCTGCCCTTGCCTGCAGCAGGCCAAGGTGAAGGCTGGCAGGGCCAGGGCTTTGGGGGCTGGCTCAGCTGGGGCAGGTCTGCAGGATGGGGCTGGTGTCTGTGGCTCCTCTGGGAGACTACCAGAGCACCTCTGGTTTAAGTGCATTCCCAGTTCTGCTCAGACCTCTCCTGACCTGCCTTTTAAGTCCTCCTCTTCCACTGCCGCTGTGTCATTTATGACAGCTGGCTTTCACACAGCTCTCAGAGCAGTTAAGGCTTGACCTGTGATGATGAGGACAGAGTTCCTCTTCCTTCAATCTTTCTTTTACATCTGTGTAGTTTTCTAAGTAGCATTTATAGTCTTCCACCTCCACTCCCTTCATTCCTTCCCAAAATTACGCTTCATTTTCTGTGCTGCTGGCAGCCACAAAGACAGCCAACTGCTCTGCCTGAGGTTGTGCAATGGTGGAAATGGAGAAAAAAGAGGTGAGATCTGACTCGAGATGTGTGTGTGGGTGGGAGGAGGTGTAGGGGGACAGGGAGTATTCATGAAGCCCTGCATGAAAGGACAAGCAGCCTGTGTGGCACAAAAACATTTAGAACTCGCAACGTGGGAACTCTCTGTGGACTAAACGCTTCAAAGGGAGAGCCTGCTGGCTACAAAAAACCAAATCTTTAAATAACATGGAGAGAAATGGGAAAAAAAGTCTGAACTGTTTGCTCACAGGAACAGAGCAGGCTTCACTCAGCCTAGGGGTAAAGCAGTGTAATCCCATTGGCCTTGGCAATGTGGCAAGGGCTTACGCCATGGAAGAATTCAGCCTACTGGATCCAACTGTCTTACTTAGGCTGAATAATTCTTTTGTCCCGTCTCTGCATCATGATTGCAGCAATAGGCACCAAAATGTGTGTTGGTTTTGATTCCAGTGAGGCAAGTTTTACCAGGCTTGTGTGAGGGACCCTTGTTAAAGCAGCACCACTGAACTGAAGTTTCTTCAGCTTTCCAAAAAATTCTCTTTTTGGGCAGACTTCAAGCTTGGAAAATGTCAGCTTGAGAGGTGAAACTTAAGGAAAATTACAAGCAACAGAGGACAAGCAGTTACAATGGAAATCCTTTGCCAGGGTTGAAAGTATCCTTTAATAGTAGCCTGCCAGCTATAGTACACAGTTTAAAGGAAATTCTTTTTAAAAAAGAATATAAAATACACTTTGTAGTTAGTTGAGGGAGCTTATTGTTCCAGAATATCGGGGAAAACCCTGCCTTGTAAAATACACATTAGTTAAATATACAATATGCCTCTATGTTTGTATGACTATGATACTCCTTGGTTTTAGAAGAACTTTTTTTAACATTCATGTTTGCACCACGCTTACCTGGTAGATCCATGGCTGAGTGGGAGGGAACTTGAAATTACTGATTTATGAAGGGACAACAGGAGCAGGGCGATGGGGATGGGCCTGCACGAGGGGCTTTGTTGTCTGGGTCTCAGTGACACTGGGCGCTGCCACTGCTGGGGACCAGGCCCCCCTGGGGCTTTGTGTTGCCTGAGCTTCAGTGCTTTGGAGGGGTCAGACTCCTCACAAGGAGCCCTTTGCTTTGAGGGTGAGTTGTCGGTCAGACAGCCTGAGGAGAGCTGTGGCCGAGGTGATCATCCCAAACCCAGGATAGAGAGAGGCGAGGGAACAGGAGTCGAGGGGCCCAGGTTTCTCTAATCCTCTCCTCTTAAGGTGTACTGAAGTGAGTTGGATCCTCTGTGCTGGTACTTTTGCTGTCATTCCTCTGGCTCCATCTTGCACCCTGCGACTCACTGGCACAGGAACTGACGGCGTCTGGTTCGTCCTTGCTACTTCTATGCTTCTATGCTGCATGCTTCTGCTTCTCCAGCTGACCTTTAAAATAGCATCCCTTGAGCCTCTGATATGAAACACAGAGTGAGAAAAATGCACAAGCATTAGAAAGCTCAGTATCTCTGTAGGGACCAAGATTTGCCTGATCTCTGTTTTTTTTCCAGTAAAATTTTTAATGCCACATTCCAGGAAGATATTACTTGGTTTTGATTTTTTACCTTCAGTGCATGCATAAGATTTCAAATACCTTCCTCAGACTCCAATACATAGTTCTTCAGAAATGTAGTGGGCAGGTAGGCATGGGAAGGAATTTGATACTAGTTGAAAAGAAAGACAAAATAGATCAGAATGGTAAAGCTATCCAGCATGTTTTTGGTGTCTCTCTGTAGTTTAGGTAGAAAGGATTGTTCTTTTGCCAGTGTAAATATATAAATTTTAAAAGAGATGTCAAGGACTGCTTAACATACAGACAAAAAAAAAGTTTCACACATCTGCCTTTATAATGGCCCTATGTGTTTGCATTCTACTTATTTATACATTCGTATTTGGTTTATTTATGAGATCTTTGCCCAGAAATGTTCCCCTATTAGCTCTATATGGTTCTATATGGTAATTAATATATCACTGTGATATTCCATCTGTTATTGTTTCTCCAGCATTTGCACCTATGAGCCCCAACCAAGATCAGAGTCTCATTTGGATCAGAGGATCAAAGCTTCTTTTGTAGTAGGGGCTCCACATATGCACAGAGAGTATCTGAGGCTTTTAGTCTAAACACAGAAACTGGGCAAGTGTCAGTGAATGGGTGGGTGCTGGCCCTTGCTGTCGCACTGACCAAACCACCGAGCATTACTGAGGAAAACGTAGGAGTTGTGGAAGTCAGGCTCGGATCCCCTACAGTCTGCTTCACCATCTTGCCTCACCTCAGTGCTGTCCCACCTCCACAGTATTTCCTTTCCAAAATTAAAGGTGTGATATGATTGTGATTTGCTTGCTGTATTTGGGCTGTGCAAATCACCTGCCCAAGGCCACAGGAAGAGGTGCAATAATTGCACCCAAGACTATAGTCTTTTTGCTCATAAAATGGAATAGAGCAGTATCTAGCAGGCTTATCAACAAGGATACCCTAACTCAAGTCATGTTTCTGTGCGATTTCATGCTCCAGCAAGTGCCTGCTGGGAGCAGTGAGAGCTGAAGTCCGTAGTCTCCTCTGTAGTAGGCTGGCCAACGCAGGAGATGACTGCTCTCCTGCCCTACAACAGTGATAGCACAGTAGATGCCTAAAGCCTCACTGTGGTTAGGGCAGGAAGCTAGTAATGGAGGTTCACATAGACCAAGGCGTAAGGAGGAGGGAGGGAAGGAAGGGGTAGTGTCTGTGTGGCTACGGTTTATGAACCCAAAGCTAAATCAAACATAAATAACCTGTAAAGTACGTGGGAATAGAAGGAACATTTTGATTCTGCATCGCAGATTGTGAGCAAGTGATTCTGGCAGGCCAGGGTAATGTTTTAACTATTATGATGATGGTGTTATTGCTGTGTACTCTGAAAGCAGAAAAAAGACTATCTTTTGGTGGAATGCTAATGTGCTAATAATTATAAAATACATTGCTCCAAACTGCTATCCAGTGAAAGCAGTCTTCATAAGCAGTGTGGTGTTCATGCTGTCAGGCACTCATTTCTGCTCAGTGGTGGCAGGAAGGCACCAGCATAACTGCAAATACTGAAAGCAAGCTGAAGAATCTTCTGTTGGAGGGGAAAAAAGTAAACACAAATGGTTGAGAACCTAACTTTATAGTTTCCTGCTGGTAGAAACAGACAGTGACATTAATGACATCCAGAAAATGCTAAAGAAAATGCAAGATGAAACATCCAGTCTCAATAGCAGTGCTGGGAATGAAATCTTTCTGCCTGAAGCTATATTAAAATATTTCCCTTCTCATCTTCCTCCTTGGAGAAAGGGACTTTTTTGTGGGTGGGAATGGGGGAAATAATAATTTTCAATATTTAAGATATGTAGTTTAAAATATGCTTATTGCTCTGAAACGTCACAGTAGTGTCCCATGGCACCTGTACTGTAAGGGGTTGCTCAGGTGTCCACTCTGCTGCTTGGTCTACATCTTTCCATCTAAACCTAAGAGTCATCTTTCTGCAGGAGGGGGATGATGGAAGATGGCATATTGTGCTCTGCAGCATAACTTGCTTGAATGATATATTAATTGCAAAGAACCCCGTAAGCCCAGGTGTGTTGATATTCAGGGGATGCTCTGAAGGGGATGCTCTGAAGGGAACGCTCTCCCAAAGCCACGGTGAAGGATAGCTTTTGAAAACAGAATGGGACTGACAATTCCATAAAGTTTTCCTGTAGATCACATGAATAATCTAAAACAAGAACAGAAAATCCAGAACTGGATTCAAGCAGTTACCTCAGAGGCCATTCATCTGCCTCTTTTAGTCTCAAAGAGCCCCAAACACACCTTGTTTCCAAAAGAAACATCCAAAGGAACAAACTTCCAACTTATCTGCATGTATTTGTATTGCTGGGAGTTTTTTGGCTGTAGGTACACTCCACACTGTGCAGGGGTCCAGCCCGAGGGTTGCATATTCTTCGTACTGTGGGTACAGAAGCAAATTTGCTTTTCTTGCATTGTGGCCTGGCTTGGAGTGAGCCAACACCAATGGCTCTCCTAGGTGGCTGTTAATGTTTACTTTTCTTCTTTTTCTTTTGGTGAATTTACATGTGGCTGTAATCTGGTGCCTAGACATGCTACTTGTATGGCAACTTAAAGGCTTAACACAAGTGCAATATGCCAGCTCTGGGAACAGAATTTTTGTTTGAAGTTACTTAAGTTATCTTAAAAGATAGTTTCTGTTGGGCTCTTCTTTTTTTAGTAGGTTTTTGCATAAACTACAACTTCAAATATATTCAGACAAAATTTTCTAATATAATAGGTTTTAAAATTAACATTCTGAAAATAGGAAAAAAAGGTACTTTTGTTGACAGACGTATCTTGCTTTATTTTTCAGTTTACTGGTATCGATAAACATTTAGAGTAATTCTTCAGATTTCTAGCTGAGGATTTCTTATGTTCATGTGTAAACAAACCACAAAGCCACAGATAAGCACTTGCTACTTTGAGTGGTTTTTTGAAAGCTAACTACAGTGGCACAGTTAAACTTCAGAAAGCGTACTTACAAGCAAGGATTTGCGTGTACTGATGTACTGCGAGTTAAACTCCAACAGGCTTGGTAAAGCGCAACTGTAACTTTAGCCAATATAGTTTTAAAAGACTCTTATGCTGATGCCTCAAACATATTGCCTTATTACTGCCTGTATCCTGCAGCTTGAGAACTGCCATTCAAAGAAAATTGCAGGACTTAGCACACATGACTAGTAATGAGAAACATTCTACTTACTTCAGTATGCAGTCCGTTTTATCTCGGGTCTCTGTAGTGACCCAGGCAAGGGCTAGATTGAAGAGCTCGTTCTAAGAAGGTCGTTTCTTCCTCAACATCTCCAGCTCTGCCAGGGTAAGGAACGTAAGTAGTAAGAATGTGATGATACCTTATAACAGCAATGTGGAGAGGTTAGCTTACAGAGGAGCACTGCAGCTTTGTCACTTCTCCAGTTGGTGTAAACATTAAACTGCCCAAGCTGGATGAAGCCCGTTTGATACCATGCTCATCTTCCTAGTATTTTTATCTTTCTACCAGCAGTGTCAGCTGATTTAAGCCAAATAATTTAAATCTACCTGATGGTATCTGTGCTTATTTCTTTCCAGAAAGTGCTCATACCTATCCAGAAGTGAGTCCCACAGAACAAACCAGCAACAGGCAGCTGTGTAGCATAGATCTCAGCCTGACACTGAAATGGTGACAGCCCACTGCAGAACACCAGATTTCAGAAGAAGAGAAAATGAGGAAGAGAGGCTGTGGAGGGGCAAATTAGAGGTAAATACAATTTGCCCTACCAAAAGGTAACACGTCTCTTTCATGAGAAGCAGGGCTTCCCAGAAGGGAGTGCCAATGTGCATGTTAGTGAGCTGTACCATCTGCTTTTGCACAGCATCAGTGGTGGGCTCAGTGCATGTAGCAGCTCCTTCAAAGAACCAGGACTGTTTCTAGGTGAAACAATGAGAACAAATAGTCTATTCTAGCTTGGGGCAGACCTTAGCACTGATAGAAATAGAATGTGTGCAGTATCAGAGCTAAATCTGTTCTTTCTTTATGAAAAGCACATGTGATTTGAGGATTGGCAGGTGATGTACAGTGCTAGGTAATAAAGCCAAGACACTGAGGCGGGGAGATGATGTGGGAGGATCAAGGTCTGACTTCACAACCCTGTTGGAAACGTGGAGTAAATCCAGAGTGCTAACTCCAGTATAGCTACAATGACGTAAACCAAGTATCAGTCAGGCTGGATCTTTCCAGAGGTTTCATGCTGTGGTCAGTGATGAGCGTTAGAACCATGTTGTTCCAGTCCTAGCCCCTTCTCTAACTACTCTGCAGTGCTACGTTTTTTACCAGTCAGCTAAACTTCACCCTGTGCTATATAAAAATGTGATAGTCTGTTTGTGGATATGGTCTGTCCCTAGCTGTGTATGTCTGGTGGGGTCAGAGAGAAGGCAGGATCTTAGGAAAGACAGTGGTTTTACATATATATGAAGGTATGATATACAGTAATGGACTAGGATGTACATTTCAGTTGGCCAAGGCCTTATGGGCATCACTCCAAAAAGGCTATACAGCTATGAGGATGCTTGCATTTTGCTTTATGGGGAGGGGCAGAAGAGGTGGAAAGCAAAAAATATTTCTGCCAAAATGGTTCTTGTCTTGGAAAAAGAATTTGGACCTAATTTTTCTTACATGCTATGCAAATGCTCAAGATAAACATTGTGCTTAAACTTCCCTGGCTGTTCTACCAGGCAAGATATAATAATCTCCATTACTACTTAGAATGATCTTTCAGTCCAGATGCAACTTTATTTCTTTTTCACTGTGAAGAAGTATGTTTTACTAAACTTTATTTTATTGCAGTTTCCCAGAAATGTGTGTTTTAATACACCAGACAAGCATAAGGAATGAGCTCATATGCAGAAAAGGGTCTGGTTTATAGTTATTGAATATACATGCTGTGTTTGCTATGAGTTTAATATGTATGTCATGCATTCTACTAAACAATTCAAGCATAAATAGAAAAGTTGGGTAATAATGGAAAGAATCTAAACCCTTTGAATGCAAAAGGGCCTGACAGAAAGGCAGATAGGAAGTTAGGGTTTTCGTTAAACTGTTTACACTTGTTTTTAATGGCAAACTCCCCAGCATGATGATGGGCATTTTTGAAGCTCATTGATAAGGGTACAAGTATATCAATCAGCTGGTAAAACTGACACAAGAAAAGGTGCTAATTTTATTGGAAGCTGAAAACAGAGAAGCTATAGATTTTGTAACTCCAGTACACAAACAGAAAAGCAAAATCCTGCATGTTTAGCAGTGCAGGACTAACTCTGAAAAGCAACTTTAAAAATAGTACCATGGCATTTTGTGGCCCTCCTCTTCCAGCAATTTCACATGAAAGGTGCTTAGCTGCATGCGATCTGATGGTTTTCCTAACGGTCAGTAGCGCACAGTCTCACTGGAAGCTGAAAGTCAAACTGTTGCTTTTAGCTCGCACATCAGGAACAATAAAGATTGGACTGTTAGAAGCTACAGCATGATCTATTAGTCTGTCCATGGACTTCAGAAGATATTGCTGCAGATCCCTCACGTTTAAGAGCTTGGCCTTTTTCAGTAGTTAGTGTTGTTGTTAGTGTTGCTGTTAGTGTGTTTCATCTTTGGACCTGTTGGTATCCTTTTGAGGCTGGATATCTCAAACCCTTTCTTCTAGGGTAACTAAAGGCAGAAGAGACAGCACTCTCTGTTTTTACCCCTTTCCAAGGAACAAAAATTGTCCTTAGCTGAAGAAAAGCAGAGCAGGTAAGCTGACTGTCATCAGTGTTGAAAGCTAACAATGGCATGAGGTTCCCAGAACTGCATAATCCCTCTTAAGGGCTATTTGAAATATATTGTCTCAACCAAATGGAAAGGTCCAAAAATCATTGAAATAAAATATTTTACTGATAAATACTTAGAAAAGGAGTTGCAAATCAGGCCTTGTTTGGACTTTTTTTTTTTTCCCTTCATATCCAGGCTTTTGGACACCTGGATTCAGGCATAGCACTACTGTGGTGGGAAAGCACGAAGGCTTTGTCGCTCTTGCACTGACCAGTGGGGTCTGCCCAGTCCTCTGCGCTGATAGCAGGGCAGAGCAAAATCTGCAAATGTAGAAGGCAAATAGCTCCCTCCAGACTGGACTTCTCTCTACACACCAGCTCTGCAGCTGCAGAAAATCTCTGATGCCAGGTGATGAGCTGGCATAGTTCAGTTGCCTGCACCTCACCCTCTTGATTAAAGACAGGCATGCGTCCATGTTCTCTAAATTACTTGGGATCATTTACAGTTGTAAAAATATGCTGTTACAAAAGCTTTGTCATTCACCTTTAGGGATGAACATGTTTAGCTCCAACAATGTTATCTAGAGAGAACAGCAGCTCCAATCATCTCAGACATGCTTGCAATATAACATGGCATCAGGCAAAGCTCACTGACACCAATGCTGCAAAAGAAAGGAATGAAAATGAAGTGATCATTACAATGAGAAATGTGAGGCAGATGACACACAATTTTGCTTGAACAACCAAATTTAAATAACAGAAAATTGCAATGCCTGTCTTTTTTTTTCTTTTCTAATTCTCTGGAGGTCTTCTTTCTGTAGCAGTGAATTATTCCTGGGCTTTAACATAAAGCAGCATGTATCCCTGAAAGCTGTAGCGCTGTTTGTCCGGAGAGAGCAAAAGACTCAAAACACTGCCGTCCCGTGGCAGTCGCTTCACACCACTGCAGCTGCTGTAGTGTGCACTGCCTTGCCAGGGGTCACAGGCAGATGTCACAGGCATTTAGTGGTAGGCAGAGGGATACACAGCAGAAATTTCCTCAAATTTCACAGATGAAGATAGAGAGTTGGTTTTGTGCAAAAAAAGAAAATTAATCAGATGAGACAGGTGCCCAGTCAGATGATGACCAAGTAACTGAACTGCTGCCAAGTGAAAGGCAGCTGCGGATTCCCTTGATGGGTTTCTGTGCTTTCATGAGCCTCATAGCAGCCCTGAATTCAGTCACCTTGCTGGAGCAGTTCAGCGTCTACATCAACAGACAGTCAGGAAGGTTTACAGCGTGGGAAGGCAGATGACCCAGGATGGCTTTCTCAGAAAGGGAGCTCTCTTCTTTTCCAAGCCAAACTTGCTGTACTGCCTCCAGCACATCCTGTTACATGCACTCGGTACAAAGTGTTACGGTAATTTTGCAGTACATACCAGATGAAGGTATCCTAAATAATGTGAATCATTTTTCCTTTTTTTTTTCCCCCCACCAGCATTAAGTCAGGGAGGTTTTCTGCCGTGGCTTGCTTTAGCACTCATCACTTAAAAACAATCATTTTCTCTGTGTGTAAATTACCACCATTCAGAGTATGTTAGCGTGTATTCTACAGTGTGCTTTTAAAAGCAAATCAGCATCTGTCTCAATGTTTGATGTATGAATTATTTCCTAGGATTACAGTCTTCAACATTAGGTGAATGAGAGTCAGCTTTTCCAGTCTGTGGCTCTTAAGCACCATGGTTATTTTCAGAAGAGTTATTTTGTGCAGGGTGGAAGACCTGCTTAGATGCAAGCTTCACCTGTACATCTGGCAGTCTCCATAAGGCCTTATCCAGAGCCCATTAAAGTCACTATACGTGGATTTCCACTGACCTGTGATGAAGAATCTTTTTATCCTATGCCAAATATGTTGACCTGCTGTCCTGTCGTATATGCCAGAGTTTGTATGAATCTTCTGCATATTGCTGTCTGCCCAGAGTATCGTTAGAAAGAAATCCTTGCTGGACTGCGAGCACCGGGTCTAGGGAGGGTATGTGTTTAATAGTATAGCGCCTCAAATAATGTCTGGTTTTTTTTAATAAAGCTTATAGAGGCTTTTCTGTGCCTCACTCAAATGATCTGAGCCTGGGCACAGGGGCTCCAGATCAGTGTCTACTTCTATAAATGGAGATGTGCATAGAAAAAGACAGGTAGCTATAGAATCTCACAGTATTACATTCAGTATAGACAGTATATATTTGCTACTCATTTACTTCCATATAAATTTTAGTAATTCACTTTATAAAAACCAGACTCGAGTACAGCTTTCAGCAATTATTATACTTTCAGTAACACAATCTTCCCCCCTCCCTCCCCTTCCCCCAGAGGAATTTAGTGACTAAACCTGTTCCCATTACATCCCACTATTTTTAAGTGGAACAAGGTCAGACTTTGGAGTTTCACTGGCTGTGTTTCAGGACACTTCAAGGAGCAATGGATAACTTTCCTAAAGGCCTAGTACATGTTTCACCAGTGGGCGCCTGCTAGATAGGCGCCTCTGCTTTTAAAAAAACTTTTGAGCAAGCAAAAGCCATCCCTACTGAAGTTAGCAGCAGCTCAGGGGTTTTGAAGCTCTACTTTGTCATTTATAACACGTTAATGCTATAAAGGCACATTCTCTAGCCCTGGTCCAGACTGGCTCTGGAGTATGCATTCAATATGGTGCAAGTTGGTGGAGTATGTACAGCTGCTGTGCCTTTGGTAGCTGTGCAGGGCTGGGAGCTTAAGCCTGTTGTGCCCGTTGTTCTTACAGGGAATGGAGTGGAATCCAGGCTGGCCAGAACTTGGATCCCCTTACAAACAAGGAATCAGCTCATGCCAGGGAAGAGCCAGAGTCATGAGCAAGGCCTAGGCAATATAGGTGACCAGGGAGTTGAAACGCATGCAGGGGTTCATCCCAGAGCTAACGTGACAGTCTGACATACTGTTCACATAAGAGGGGGGAAAATTAATGTGCTTAGTTACCTCCTTCTTCAGTAGTATAGCCCTGCTGGGGCCAGAATGCTTGCTGCCTTGTGAGACTAAGCCCCTTGATGCAAAATATCACTCTGATGTATTTAACATTAATGGCTTTAACAGAAACACTGGTACCGTGTGGGTAGTCTCACCAGCCTGTGATAAAAATCCTGAAGAGGCAAGAAGTACTGAGTGCAAATACAGCTGTGGTAATACTGCCTTCGTAACGGATTGATATAGCTATTGGCACCAGTACAGATTTGCAAGGCTAGGTAGAGTTGTAATTTGATGCCTTTCTTGCCTTATTCACTCAAATGTATATAATTTTATTTTATGTACCCACACCCTATAACCCTTGCCTTCACGTGTCTGCTGCTGTAAAATACAAGCCTGTCATTTTCTCAGATTTCCAACTTTTTCCTCCTCTGTTTGTAACTGACTTCTTTTTTCCTCCCTTAAATGCACCTAGTTTTCCTTAATGACGTGACACAGTTGCAGGGATGTCTTATGTAAGGTAGGGGGGCCTGTTGTCTCTCTATTGCAGAGAACTATTTGCTTCTCATGGTTCAAACTTGCTGAATTTTTTATCAGCCTTTGTTTTCCTAACTCCTCCCCATGTTGTGTTTTCAGGTGAACCCAAGGACTATCTGTAAACCCTCCCTTTGATCTTGACATAAGCTGCAGCTCACTAAAATGGCCTTTATGTTTGTTTTTTATATTTAATCTGTTTGGATGTCCCTAAAAGTGGAGTGACTTTGAGGCAGTGATAAGGTGCCAATCAGTTTATTAAGTCATACATGTATAGAAGTGGCAAACCTCATTTGCTCTTGGAGCCTAACTAAATACAGCTAAGAAGAAACATGGAGAAAGCCATTCATCTGCTTTTTATTTTTCTTAAGCTCTGAGGTCAGCTGCTATCTAGCTTGCTCAAAACCACATATAAATTTGCTTTTGCATATATGCACACAAAGCGAAAAGGGAGGTTTGTTCTTTGAGAGCTGGACTCTTGGCTGCTGTAAGCTGCAGCAGCTCCAGTGCCCAAGTTCTAGTCCAGGTACTGTTTTCACGTGGTCGCAGGAGCTGCCAGAAAACAGACATGTCTTAGAGATGGTGACTTCATAGAGTTACAGTGACAAGAAGGCACTGATTATAGCTGTATGCTGGACTTACCTGTTGTGGATTGTGGGGCAAATGTTCCCAGCCACCCTGAGTGAGGCTGGGGGTACATTAGCGAGATGCTCAAATCTCTGCTAACAAAGTAAATTGTGTTACGGTATTGGTGATAGGCATTTTGTCTCTGTGAGCAATCTCTCTTAAACTGCTAAAAATACTATTAAAAAATCACTCTCCTAACTGTCTACTTGTAAAATAGCAGTGGGAACAAAACAAGGGAGCACAGTTCTGCTTGGGAGAAAAAGAAGGTGCCAAGGTTGTTTCAATTATGAAGGTTACTGTAATTTCTAAAAGCTGCTTTTTTTTTGGTGCCAGCATCCTCAGCAGCAGTGTCGTCAGGCCTCAGGGGATTTGTCTGTTGTACAGTTTAATGCCAGTGACGTCCTAGTAGAGCATCACTATGTCTGCAGGGGATCCCAGCAACAGAGTGGCATGCACTATGACTTGTTCTGTAGACAAGTTCTTATCTGTTTGGATAAATCTATGTCCTGCTGGCATCTTTGCACACTGGAGTTACCCTGCATTGGAGCAGAAACTTGTGTAAACATGAAGAACCACTTCATTCAGCCTGGTAAGTTCTGCTGAAGTACAAACAAATGCCCACCAGTGATTTTTTAGCTACTTGTTCTTGCTACTTTTCCAGGGAAAGCCTTGTCACCTCATCTCTCCCACTCAGAATTTGTCTAGCCAATCCCTAATTCTGATCTCTAAAAGCATATTGAAAAAAGTGACTAAGCCAGAGCTGCTAGCTTCAATGACAAAATAATTCATGTAACTATGACCTCTCCCTCTTTCACACTCTCACTCAATATGCCCTGGGGCTTGGAGCCACAAGAGTGAGCTGGGTAGGGTTCCCATCTCTGCTTTGATGAATTTGAAATGATTGTTTCATTTCTTTGGGCCGCAGTTTCTCTATCTGTGAGACAATATGCTCCTTTGTAAAGTACTTCAAGATCTTTGGCTGGAAAATGTTCTTACAGTATCGAAGTACTGCTGTGTAATAGCAAATTGGTACATGTTGAATTCTTTGAGTTTTTTTTTCTTTTTTATTTCATTGAAGGCTTCCTTGTACCTCTCTCCATATTTGCCTGGATGTATGCATATATGCCTGTTACTTGTCTGTCTCCCCTGATTACTTAATCTCAAATTGAATTTACTTGATTTTATTTGATGCCAATTAAGTACATGACAGAGGGAGAAAACCCAGGTAAAACAACGCTGACAGCCCTATTTTAAAGTTGGCTTTTCTTTCTCTTCCAGTATTTTATATAAGAACTTATAAAATGCTTAAAAGAAAGGAGAGAGATCTGTTTTCTGCTGCCAAGACAACAAAAATGAAGTGTTAACAATATAATAATGGATGACTGCTACTGCAGATCAACTGTGTTAGATCCTTCTGGTAATTAAAATAACTATTTGATAGAGCAGAGTGAATACTGAACAAGAATTAACAAATTGTCATTCAGAGTCATCCAATTTATCTACTTAGAATGGCTTCCTTGTGAACAAACATGTAACCTTTCATGCTCCATCTCTTTGAAAATGCTTGCAAAAGGGTTTATAGGCAGGAATACTCATACACTATTTGTAGGAATACTCATAAAAAACATATTTTGTATTTGTTGCATGTTTTGCATGAGCAGCCCAGTTCCAGCTCTGCTGCAGAGAAGCACTTGTGTTTCTGCCTAGTTTTAAGCCTACCTTTAAGTCACATCAACATTTGTTCCATGTCAAGAAAATGAAAGCTTTGCCACTTGTTTTGATGACAGCAGGTACGGGCATATCTTCCGTGCAATCCAGATGGCGTTTCCATCCCTAATTTATCAGCTTCTGAACGTAAATAAAATGCTGTGTGCCATGGAGCCATCAGCAGGCAATGGGAGTCTCCAAGGGGTGTGTTTGGCCCATCAGTGCTCCTAAGCTTGCCAGACAACAGCACTGGGAAGGAAAAAAAAGCATGTTTCTCAGGTGGGGGGGATACTGGAGGAGGAACAAGGTGTATCGTTCTGAAGGCAGACCCTGGCAGTGAAATCTCATCGCTGGGAGTGATTGTGTATCTCAGCTTTACGAGGGTCAAGAAGGGTCAGAGGTAAGAACATGGGCTGACCTCAGCCGATGTGCCATGAGAGCAGATACTTCACCAGCCAGCACACAGCCCATCTCTCCTCTTCAGACTTTTGCCACTACCATCTCCTGAGTATTTATGTTTATCACACTATTAGTGCTTTCTTATTTGCAGTGACACACAGATGCCTCTTTTACTAGAGGACTGACACCAAGTTTTTGTGCCTGAGCTGGGACAGCAGGCACTTGGGTGATGCTTCGTGTGGCAGTGCATTCTTGGGGAGCTGCTGGGATGAAAGCAAACGGTTGTGGTGCTGCACAGGAAGGCTCGTGAATCAATGAGCCTTTAAAGAGATCTGGAGGCTTATTGGGAAGTGCATTGTTAATGCTATTAAATATTACTTAAGCCTACAGCAAGCTGAATGTTCAACAGTTTAAACTGTAATTGCTAACTGATGCAGAAGTAAGACTGAATGTGT
Source organism: Chlamydotis macqueenii (assembly GCF_036417535.1). NCBI lineage: Eukaryota > Metazoa > Chordata > Aves > Otidiformes > Otididae > Chlamydotis > Chlamydotis macqueenii. Next base: position 18,051,485 of record NC_141559.1, on the reverse strand, counting down.
GTAAATCCTGTTGAGAGCTAATGTCATTTTGGCTTCTCAGATGGATTAGCAGCCTCTACAATTAGCAGTGTGTGCAGCTGATGATGTTAGCGGAGAATCTGTCATACAGTGCTGTAGGATGCATTCAAATTTGAATACAGGAGATGTGCCACTTTTTCCAACCTCAGGAGTATTGCCAGATAACCAGGTAACGTAGAACCCCTGCTCTGTGCCTTGTCGGGGAGGAGGCTAGGAGGCACAGGAACGTGACACTGACTTCCAGTAACCTTGACTCTTTCTCCCTTTTCTCATTATGTTTGTGGTTTATGGTTCCAGAAGAGAAGCCAGTGCCTCATCCATTTTTTTGCCTGCCCTGCTCTTTTCCTGTGACATGGGAATGTTTGGGAGCAAGGCGTGAAGGGAGAGGAGGAGAAACCTCCCTCTTGTGGCCAAAGCAGCTATCCCAGCTCATGCCATCTGAAGTCCTTTTATCAGCACATGTTTTCACGGACTTTTTTGCAGGTGCATACCACTCTGTGTTTATGTAACTCTTTAGAACAAGAGTTAGAGACACACACCCATAAAGCCCAACAGATGTCTTTCCAACCATCCGTAAAGTCTAGTTTTTGCAGCAAGCATTTGAAGAGTGGGTAAATTGGGTCCATCCATGCTGGATGAGAGAGAAGTGCAGATGCACTGCAACTGCCTCAGATATGACCAGTCTGATTTTTTTTTAAATGCATTTGTGAACAAAGGTGCTAATTTCCCACCTCCCTTTTGTTTTGAAGTTCTAACATTTGACTTTTTATTTTGTCCTTCAACAAATGAGCAATCAGTTTGCACTTTTCCATGGCTCAGTATATACAGTTTCTAGCACCTAAGGACCTCTGACAGTCACATCATACCTGGCTCCATCCCGTAGCAGAGCTCTTGTTTTGAAATTTTTTTCATGCAGAATTTTACAATAGAAATGCAGTGATAATGGTTTTCCCCTCAAATTTGGAAACATTAAAGAAAACATTACCTAGTGATGCTCAACAAACATAAATTTTCCTTGCACCTGCAAATCTGAGAACACCTCTGACTTTGTATATAGAGGCTACTAGTGTGTGCTGGCTTCTGGGCTTAAATTATTGTTAGCTCTATTCTGCTATAAGCCGTTTGACAGGGGCGGTTTTAGTGCTCTGTATTTGTACAGTTATTGTTACAGTGGGTGCTGGGCTCTAAGCTATGCAAAGAATAAATAATAGTGGTAGCACTGGAGACCTCAAAAGCCTCTGAGAAGTCTTAGTTACAACACAGTTATTTTAGATTGAGCCATCCCTGCAGGCAGGTGAGCGGTGGAGGGTTCACTTATTACAGGGTCCTCCAGTTATTGTGCGGGAACACAATCAGTACCATCCAGCACTCTCTTCTTTGGATAACTCTCTTATTGCAGAGAACACTCTTTGCTTGCACCCTGTCCAGATCAGCTCTTATCTTATTTTTCTGTCATTTAAATGATTTTTTTCATGAAAGCAGAGTGTGACTATAACAGCAATAGTATCTATATGTTTTCTAAGGCCATCTCACATCACTTCAAGCTTCCCTTCTTGCTACTTCCCTTCTTTTCGGAACTTCAGGCAGCGTGTTGTCATTGACAGAACTGGAGTGGCATGGGGAGGACTGTCATGGTCATTTGCCGGGAGTGTGGATAAAATCTGCATTGCTGTGAAGCTAGCAAGATTTTTTAAACTGTTGTTAGGTGAGACTTCACTCTATTTCTAAATGGTGCAGATGAAAAGGATAAGTGAGTTGAATACAATGAAAATAACCCGATTGCTTGATGGAGGAGAAAAAAATTATTTTCTGCAATTTCTGCCAAAGTAAAAATTATTCCCCCCCCTGTAGTCCATCACTGCTCTTGATCAAGCCTTGAACATTGAATATGTGGTTTGCAGGTAGAAGTCTCTGCTGGCAGCACTATTTTTATTTGTGGATTTTTTCCCCCACCAGCTGCTCTGAGAAGGTCAGTTTTCAGAATAGCTTGTGGAAATATGCAGGTGAATGCTCATTGCTTTGAAAAATCCCCAAGAAGGTTTAAATCCATGCGCAGCATTGTGTACACAGTTTTCAAACATAATCCTCCATGCAGGGCTGCACCAGCAGCTCGGTCTCAAATGACACAGCAGCTTGGCTGTGTGTGGCCGCCTACAAAAACAGTGGGAAGAAGAATCAACGTCTGGAGATGCATCTGGGGAAAGGAGAGTTTCTATTCTTTCATGGTTGAAAGACAGTTTTAAACTCACTGTAGGGGATATTGCTGCCCCAGTGTTTTAAAGATTTTTTTAAAGGACTTATCTCGTTCTGCTCACGCACATACTCTTCAGAAAGGTTAATCTTGCTATTGTTCTTAATTGTTTCAGGGAAGTGGGAGGTATTGTTCCCCAAAAGATTTTAAATTACTAAGAGTTGTTCACTAAGAAATGGGATGTTACACTCCCCCCCCCCCCGCCTCCCCTGCAGCTGAGGCTGTTAGCCAAAAGTGAGGGAGGACTTTATTGTAAAAGTTCTTTAAATAGTGTGACTATGCCTCTTGGCTATCCTCTTTAAAACCATTTTAATAGCAAGCCCACTCAAACAGTCCAACAGCTCGCACCATTGTGTACATGACTACGACACAAATGTGCAGGGGCGGTGGGGAAAGGACTTTGCTAGTTGGGTCTGACTGTGCCTGAGCTAGGAGCCCCCCAGGCAGACACCTTCTTGTCTTTAGGGAAGGGAATTACCTGGGTCAGCCTTGTGTGAGCTGACAGAGATTCTTCGAGGTCGCAAGGCTGCTTCAGGAGTCCTTGCTGCTTCTCTGGGAGCTGCCCAGCAAAGCCAACCATGCAAACTTCTGTGGCCTGAGTTAGTTTTTTGGTGGTTTGTGTTACAAAACTTTGTTCCATGTTTGCCTAGCTCAAATGTGGTCAAGCCAAATGCGAGGGAACTTTTAGATGGCCGTGGCTGCTGCTGCTGCTGCTATTTTTGTAATTTTGGTTTGTTTATGCTCAACTTCTAAAACAAACCTCCTCTCCAAGAACAAAGAGCCTCAGCAAACCCCAGTCACTCAAGTCTCTCCAGCATGTCGCCGATAGAGCCAGAGGCAGAATTTAGCTCAGCAGATTTTATCTGCCAAGACTTGACATGTACAGCGACAAACTATCCTGGCGTGTACAGATTATTGTGTGTACGTCTATCACATGTGCAATGTTGGTTCAGCCACGGGAACAGGACGACAACCTATTCCAGAACCAAACAGCTCAGCAGAGTAAGCAGCCCTGATTTGCACCAGTACTTTTGAAGAGTAGCATGCACATCAGCCTACTTCCTCACAGTCCCGTGTGGTTGCTGTCATATCCGCCTTCACTTGTGGTCCATAAAAGGAGAAGAGGGTTGCTGGAAGAAGCTATTCTTCAAACCCTTGCCATCTGTCTGTCTCTCCTTCCTTCTCCCTGACAGAAGGCAAGCAACTGCTGTCAATAAGACAATGATACATTCTCTGACTCCCCTAGGTGTTCTAAACAACTTGGTGCCCTGAATTAGGCTAGGAAGTCAACCATATGTTTTTTCCTGGGTGCTGCTTCAAATTGACTCTTCAGGATTCAATACTAACATTATGATAGCAATATCTGGCAGTGAAAGGACTTTTTATCATTCCCTGTGAGTGAACAAGGCCTCATGGCGGAGAATGAAGAGAAGAAAATGAATGCTGTCTGAAAGGGTCCTGTGCCTGCCCTGAAGAGCAGGATGAGCTTAAGCTATATGCATGTGCCAGCCTGGGAAGTTTTCTTCACATTTCAAGTTCAAGGAGTATTAGGAGGCAAAAGGAAAACTTTTCAGCACTTCTCAGAGACATGAATTAATTAGCAGAAGCCTGATGAGAGACAAAGAATTATAATCTTCACAGGGGAGAGCTAAGGCATGTAGAGGTTGTGTGCTAAAACACAACCTCACCAAGAGCTCTCAGCAGCACCTGGGATGGGAGAGTACTGCTGTGCAGAAGCTCTGTGCTCTATGTATCTGAGTGGGTAGAGACAGGAAAACATACATGGCAGTAAAGATCATACCTGGGAATGCGTGGAAAGGAGGGCAGGGTCAACAGAACGTACCTGGACAAGAGCGTCTCCTTGCATAACCCAACTAAATATGGCGAGACATGTTTCTTGCTGCTCACTGGATGATGGTTATTGTGTATCAGGCAGCTGTACATTTGTGTTTAACTCTGTTCCTGGGCTGTGAGAGTAGGCTGGTGCATCTGCAAGGCTGGGTTTGTGCAATGTTTGTATGCAACAGCTATGGGTGTCCTGCAGGAGGAGGCACCTGCCCTCCTCTGATTTCCAGCTGTTCATCCCTACCCTCCTCCTGGTGGGTACTGTGTCCTAAGTTCACTTCTCTCTTATACAAAAGCCCACTAATTTTTTTCACGCTAAGTAGCAAAGAACTGTAATTTAAAGTCCTTCACGGTAGCCAGCACAGGGCAGAGAGCTGTTGCAGTGGCAGCTCAGCAGGAAGCAGTGGAGGAGCAGTAATTTCTTCAGCCAGCACAACCACAACTGAGAGAGGACTTGTGGCCAATGCTGCTGCTGTCTTTATGGGGTGTCCTGGTTTCTACTGGGATAGAGTTAATTTTCTTCCTAGTACCTGGTATAGTGGTGTGTTTTGGATTTAGGATAAGAATGATGTTGATAACACACTGATGTTTTAGTTGTTGCTGAGCAGTGCTTTTGCTAAGTCAAGGACTTTTCAGCTTCTCATATTGCCCTTGCCAGCGAGGAGGCTGGAGGTGCATAAGAGGCTGGGAGGGGACACAGCTGGGACAGCTGTCTCCAACTGGCCAAAGGAATATTCCATGCTGTATGACGTTATGCTAAACATACAAACTGAGGGGAGTTGGTCAAGGGCCTGCGACTGTGGCTCAGAGACTAGCTGGGCATCAATCAGCGGGTGGTGAGCAATTACATTGTGCATAATTTGTTTTGCATATTCTTTTATCCTTGTCGTTGTTATTATTATTATTTTCCATTCCTTTTCTGTCTTTACCTCAACCTGTGAGTTTTACCTTTTTTGCAAATCTCTTCCCAATCTCACTGGGAGGAGTGAGCAAACAGCGGCATGGTGTTCAGCTGCCTGCTGGTTCAAACCACAACATGGTCTCACTCGATGTTGTGGTGGCATCCCCAGTTTCAGGCTGGGCTAGGAGAGGGCTTTAGAGTCAACAGAAATGACTGGCCTGTACTTCCATTGGTTTGTGCCACACATCTTTTGCAAGCTCTGCTGGTTAGAGTCCATGTAAGCCCAGAGCTCACGTGACTACACTTGGAGTTTTGAGAAAGAGAGAACCATTGCTAATACCAAGTTACTGGTCTTCCACCCGTATGTGACATCTGAAGAAATACTGGGGCAGCAAAAAAAGCAGAGGCCTTCACAACCTCAGAGGTGTCACCTATGCTTTTTAATTAATTTCTTTGTAGGTAGCTCAGACCATAACCTGCCCTGGTTGTTTTGAGGTGATGATGTAGATGATGATGATGATGATGATCTTCTGATGAAGATCACTATTTACGTAGTAATATATTCATTACTCACTATTCCAGCATGTAAGGCAATTGCTTCTGTTCATTCAGAAACTAAAAGGTTTTTTTTTTCAAGACAGGTTGGCAAACATCCCTTAGCAAAGGATCCAAGGACATCATCCTCTCTCAGCTGCACAGCTTCTCATTAATATTTGAAAAGGTTTACTGCAAAATTTAGGGTCAGAGTGTAGTATTTTATGCAGTTATTTCAAAATTCATAGATTCCCAGATTTTTCAGGCCAGAAGGGACTATTATGCACACCTTCTCTGCCCCCCTGTATAATGTAGGCTACATTTGTTTAAAGTTTCAATTTGTTTTCCTGAGCAAATTTATATTTATTTTGTGTAGCTTGGTACAGAAGAGTAGCTAGTGAAAAGGTTGAAAACCATAAATATTATATCAGACCACCTGGTGCTCTGAAGCTTGTTTCTGAATGATGGCCACTCAAAACGAAGAGCAGCTTGATAGATAGGGAGATATAATGATGTGACTATTGTAAAGAGCAAATGAACGGCTCCATGTTCGGGGAAGTTGTTTCTGGGAACCCAGTTTCAGTTCAAGCGTTGTTTTTTCTTTGGCAAACAAATACTCTTTCAGGTTTGTTTTTTTTTTTTTTTTTCCAGTCTACATTTTGTTTTAGAAATAGGGAAGCAAGAGGAAAGATTCTGTGGGAGATCACACTATATCTGAATAACTCAGTAATGAAAAACTGTGTCAAACTGACAAGGGAATACCCCTGCTCCTGACCAAAGGGAGAAATTTACACTTAAAGGTGCAGCATGCAGAAAATGGCCTGATACCTATACATCTATAGTCACTAATGATTTAGTTCATCGGAATAGTGGGGAAATACATTTTGTATTTACTGACATCCCATTGTGTGATTGAGGATGTGTTGAATGGCTCAAGAGACATGTTTCTGTCTTAGCATCTCTGTTTTAAACAAAGATTAAAAGGAAGGGCCATAGGAGTCTCAGACTGAGCAGTCTTTCTGTGACATGAGCCTGGGCTTTGATGACGTTGCTTTCACTCAACCTATTGCTCACACTAGAAGCCTGCAGAAGTGCTTCACAGCTCAGCACAGACCCACCATGTAAAAACTACAGGTTCTGTCTTGATGATTAACATTAGCTGTTTGAAATAATCCAAATGCTGCTCTCTGATCTGATAAAAAGAATAAATACATTGAGTGTGAGTGATGGGAGGTAGGGGGAGGAATTGGGAGGGGACGAAGACAGAAGTTTGTACCAGGCTGAGTTTTCTGAGAATGAATCAGTTTTCAAGGCAAGGGGGGGAAATACTTTTTTTTTTTTTTTTCCCCTCCTCCAGACATTGCTGAGCTGGAGGCTTGCCCTTGATCTGCAGACTGTGTTTTACTGGAGTGCTCTGCGGGCTGCCTGAGATAGGAAAGCAAAGAGATTCTCCCGGCAAACGGCAGCACAAACACCGGTGGCACAGGAGGAGTTCCACTCGCAGTACATCCACAAGTGAGGTAACAAGGGGAAGTACTTCAGGTCCCCACAGGTACAAAATCCAGCAGTAGAGTTCAGCAAATCATGAGGTACTGACTGCCAGCTTTTCTCAAATCTTGCCCAGCTCATTTAGCCTTCTGTACGTCTTGCTAGGCTATATTTGGTCTCTGCACCCCCCATTTTACTCTAGTGAAGACCCCATATCTAAAAATGAGATTATCAGTGGTATAAACACATGCTTGTGTGCCAAGACACTACTGCCTCTGTTGAAGCAGGTCAGCCCCCAGAAAATGAGTGAACCATTCTGCATCAAACAGTGTCTAATAAATACAAGAAGTTAGAAGAAGGCACAGTATGCGGTAATAATAGAAACAAAATTGTTTGCATCTCTGCAATGTGCAAAGGTATTCTCCTACACAAAGTTAGACATTTTTGTTTGATTCTTCATTTCACTGTTTCAGTTTATGATGATCTAACTTAGTTTTTTCTCAATACAGGTATTTTTCTACTGTTGTTAAAACACCCATTGTTAGGTTCTTTTTCTATTGCTATTTTAGGAGATGGTTTAATCATCATGTAATCGTGCTCTAATCATTATTTCTAATTACATCAGGTGCTTTCATCTGGCTTTAAGGTCCTACTCTTTTTCTTCATGCCTTGTAGTATACTTTAATAATCTTTCCATTAAAACTGCTGTTTCCTAGATGTGACGCAAGTATATTGTTATTACATTTTTTGTTTTTCATTACGTATTGAAGAAGAGGGAAACCACTGGCTCTGTGGAAGAAGTTTGGTTATGCAAGGACTGTTTTAAGCAAAACACAATTAATACAACAGCCAAACTGTATGAAAAAATGGAACAAAAATTAGAGACCACTCATAACAATGTTTTGCCACTTTCTGCACATTCTTGTTTGACAGACTGTGGTTATGTGCGTGCGAAGGAGTGGTGAGTGCTGTAAGTTATTGTTTTTCTGTGAAGTCCTGTGAGCATCCATTCTGGATGTAACGAAACATACTCTGTACACCAAGTCATGAGAAATTCAAGGGTCCACTCCTGAGCTTCTCAAGCAATAGGATTTTTTTTTTTTTTTTTTTCAAGGAAGGTTTTGCAGTGAGGTATCCTACTGGCAAATAAGTTGATGGCAGGTCGATGGGTTCAAAAATACACTCTCAGGCATGATGCTTGACCTGGAGAACCAGAGCAGGGGTGTTGTTTGTGAACTGGACTAAGCACAGTGCTTCTTTTCTCATTTCGGAGATGTCTGTGTGTAAAGGATAAGTTATTCGGGGAAGAACTGCATTGCCTGATCGTATGGTTGGGTAACTTTCTAACATCTGCCACAGAGGTGTTTGCACCTGAGGCGGCTGTTTGCGCCCTGTCCATAGACAGTGCTCAGAATGAACTGGACTTCCCAAGGTAAAATTCGTCTGACCGATTTTCAATGTCCTATTTTTTGCTGAAATAAACATGCTTCCTAGAAATTCCTGTACTGAATAAAAGGTGACTTACAGTGATTAAGCTTGTGTTTGGACATCAAACCTTTGATCATCCTAAATTTGAGTGAGAGAATTCAACCTCTCATGTTCTAGGTAGAGATGTCCCTACTCCTTGCAGGGTTGTTGGACTAGATGACCTTTGAAGGTCCCTTCCAACCTGAACCATTCTGTGTCACGGTAGGGCTCCAGTTTCTTAAGGAGCTACTGGGAGCTATTCAGGTATATAAAATAAGAATTTAAATCTCTAAATTTGAAACATTAATTCATGCTTTTGTCTGCTTACAAATACAGATCATGCTCATGTCAGTAGTTGCTTACGGCATACAAGGAGTTTGTGTGTCAGGTTCTGATGTGGCAGCATTTGTTTTTAGCAGTGCTGTAGCTCAGGTTGATTGGTGAAGGAGAAGAAAACATAACTGGCAGAAAAAAGGTTGGATACCAACTGCTAGCAGGAAGCTGTGTCTGCTCTTCTGCTCTTCTATTTACTTTTTAAAGAGTTCTTTGCTCTCCAGGCAAGAGATTTTCACACCCATATGTGAAGAGGGCCTCTATTCAGGCACAGCCAGGGTGTGGCAGCCCTAGTCTTGGGAACATTTAGTCTCTGGATGTGCTCAGTCTTTTTTTTTTTTTTTTCCCAATTTCCTTGACCCCAGCAGAGGCTTGGACTTAAGGAATGAGCAGAGCCCACCCATGCAGCTCGGCCAGCGATGGGAGTAACTTGTCATTGCTTCCAGGTGCAAACTTTCAGATCAGTGATGTGGAATTGAATGACAGGCTGGTGTCAGCCATCCAAGGGCTCACAGTCTCTGCCTCCAGCATTACAGGGAGATACCCATATTCTCCTTATTCACTGAAGGGTAGCTTTCAGACAGTAAAAATACCTCATGATTGCCTTTAGGAGCCTCCCAAGGATATGAAGCCAGTAGGATTCACGTTACTAAATTACTCAGAGCCTTGATGATCCTTCTTATTATCATTCTCATTATATATTGTGTCATGTAGTTGGACACATGTAAAGGAGTGAGACTTCTCTCTTTCTGGAATTACTTGCTTCCAGACCTGGAAATAACAAAATGGGAAAGAACAGCATTTAGCTAAATTACATTATTGTGGGCTTTATCAAACAGCTATCAATATATCCAGAACTACATCTCCCACATGCTGTGACCTGTCTCTTGATGCTTTGCCCTGGTCAGACCTGTACAGAGTTTTCTACAAAGTCCTTGCACAAAGACACTTTAGAGTGCCTGTACCAGTGAGGGAGCTCAAGGCTCCCTCTCAGACCTGTTCAATTCTTCAATGCTTTCAAAGCAAATTTTAGGGAGTTTCCCGTGAATGTGGACCGGATGCAGTAAGTGTTGATATATAAAAAGATAGATCCACCATTGTAACAGTGGGGAAGAGCATAAAAGAAAGGGCAGCTTCTCCCTGAGCTCCCGTTTTAAACTTTGAGTTTACCCTAGCAGAAAACCATTGAATATCAGATGAACTTGTGCCCTCCTCAGCCCAGAGTCAAATTCGCTGGGTTAGGTCTGTTAGCAGTACCCAGGTAGCACTTATCAGCCATCTAGGATTCTTCTTTTCCTTCGTTTTTGATCACTTTAGGTCAGAGAGTTGGTGTTGTGTTTTTTTGTTTTGGTTTTTTTTTTTTTCTTCTGATCTTTTCTCCAGCTCGACTTAAGCCACTGGTTCGTCTATTAATTTGTTACTGTTTTCTTGATGGAGAAGCATGCAATGATAATTTGTTACTGTGAGGCTCATAATGACTTTTAATTGTGGCTCCTAATGCCACACGCTGTCATTTAAATCTCAATGGCTGTCACTTCCTCGTTTTCTCGCAGAGAAAATACGGCTCTTTCCCCCTTCAAACATCTGCATTAGCTCACAGTTTATGCCTGCCTTGGTTAGGCTAAGTGAGTCACAAAATGCCAGCTCCTCGAATTATTAGCTTCTCTGACTTCGCCGTGGTGGAAAAAAAAAAACCATAATCTATTTATTACTTTTAGTGGACACTCTGGATACAAATGAAACATTGCAGATTGAGACATGTCCTTGCACATATGCTTGTAATAGTTTTGTTTGTTTGGAGAAGCCCAGCCTTGTGGCTCTTGCTGTCTTTTTTAGAAAGAAACGGAATTATCCAAGCAATTATTTCTGTGGTTGCTTTCCTGAGCAGAGTGAGCTGGTCTGCTGCACTGAAGTCATTGGTGGTGTCCCTCCTCATTTCAGTGGCATTGAATTTCATGCCCAAAACTTAGCACTAAGCAGTTTTTACCACCTTGTATACACAGGACAAGGGGAGGAGAAGTTTCTGGGCAAATCCCAGCAACAATGCAGTATATAATTGCAGTGAAGTTTTCACTAATGTATTACATTTGAAGTTGAATAAATTTGATTGTATTTTTAACGAGCCAGGGACGCGTTGTCTGTGGTGCAGACTGCACCTGGCCAGCCAGATCTGGAGGTAGCCACATAGTTTTCCTTGATAAGAAGCCTGCCAGCAAGGTGTGAAGGTGGCAGGAGGGCAGGGGCCTCCTGCCTCAGTCTCACCCTGGAAGAAGCACGTAAGATGCCACACGGCAATAGCTGTGGAGGTTGTGCCAAGTACAGCAGAGGGAAACATTGAAAGTCTGTCTTTCCACTAGGACCAAGCACAGGAGGAAGCATTCTTGCTGAGGGATGACTCTTTCACCAGTCTGCATACCCAAAGTCTGATTAGTGTAATGCCAGCTGGGACTATAATGTAGTTTTGTAAGATTGGTCATCTTTGGGAAACAACTCTGGGACTTCTGCCTTGGGAAATGTAAGTCTCTCAGCTTGAGCTACCCCATTGCTTCTCTTAGCTTGTCAACAGCCATAGACTTGTCAACTCTTACATGATCCAGACAGAAAGGAACAAAACCACAATGGCTGGCATAGTTGTGTGTCATCAGTCATCTCTGCTGCAAAAACGCCCCCAAAGGAACAGACAGAGGAAATTATGCTAGCAGACGGTACTGAACTATTTGTCTAGTGTCCTGTGCTGAAAAGAGACAATATCATTCTCCATTTATTTCATTATTTTTTTCCTAAACTTTAGGCTGAAAACTAAAACGTGATCTCATTAGTAACTGTGGGTAAACAAAAATGACCCAACACGTGTCTAAACGGAAGTGGAGATTTTCAGAGCAGCCTGAGGGGCTGAGCCTTCCTCAGCACACAGCTGAGGGAAGAATTCCGCTTCTGAGCAGAAGGGAATTGCTGGTAGCTCCCAGTGTTTTCCAGGTCTGACTCCCCATGCTTTCCTTCTTGAGCTCCTTCACATCGCATAGTGGAGATAATGTGGAAGTCTATATTGATCTTTTTCTACATCTTGACTGATTTCATCCTTCTTAAGTTGCACAGTTATCATCAGCCAGCATCATCAGCCAGAGAACAGTGTCAGGGCAGCAGTTTTTACAAGCTGCTGTCTGCTGTCAGATTTTTCTTACATCCTTGTTACAGAAGAATGAAACCTTTTCCTTCACCGAGCTATCAAAGACATGCTGTGTGTGTGTGTGTTATAGAGCAAGTGTCAGAGTCGTCCTACTCATCTCACGACTTAAAAAGCTGTTTAGTATGGAGGGACCTCATCAGGCTGTATACTCATTGCATTTCCAGTGCAAGCTCAGTGATGCTTTCTGATACTAAGTATTGGCTCTTGCTTTCAATAGGCTATTTGCACTTCAGTTTGATTGAAAATATTTTTGCTTTTATTAATAGGAATGAGGATAGGAGTGATGTATTTTGCATGGTGAGAAACTATTTTACTAAAAGCTGTGGTGGCTTCTGGCTTTGACAGCAATGCAGTCTGCTTTTCCAGGGGAGTGAGTACTATCTGTAGGAGCTGACAGGGATATGAGGTGACTCCTCTGTAATCAGTAACCTTCATCCTTCCCTATTTCAGCTGTATTTCCCCTGATACTAACAAGCTGAGGGAATCTTCTAACAGCAATTCCTCCCTGCCAGCACAGCAGCGCAGGTCCCTTCTGAGCTGCCCTGGGCTTGCCCACTTAGTGGCTGGGCCAGGGAGAGATCTGCTATGAAATGCAGTGAGACTTGGGGCCATATACTGCCTCAGCCAACATGGAAAGCTGATGACTCTCCCTTACCAACAAAATGGCATGGGAAATGCTTCCGCTAGTTCTTGAAATCTTGCCAGTGTGGTGGGTAGAGAGGTGTGGGACTGGCAGTGAGTATGAGTCTTGCAATAGTAGCTTATTAATTTGGAAGATTTTGATGCCTTGTGATTCTCCTGCACTCTGTATGCAGAATTTACTAGTAAAACTCAGCGCAGTCCAAGTGAGGTACATGGCTTAGTAGCAGCAGCCTCATTTGAGAGGCTCAGGGCTAAAGGAAGGTCCTTAGCTGTGGAGGTGGGGTTCCTTGGATGACGGCTGTGGTAGGCTGGTGGTATAGAGCTGCACTCCCAGAGCTTCTTGCATGGGTGCACAGAAAGCCACAGTGATGGGCCCTGTCAGCACAGCCGACTTCTTAAGCTCAAGCTGTTCAGTCTTGCAGCAGGGGAGAGCTCTGTGTTTTTGAGAGGAGGAGGGGATGCTTAAATTGGCAGCTGGAAAAGACGCCATAGGTTAGCTTCTGTGATCTAAGATGCCCCAGCAGAGATCTGTGCAACATCTGCTGTGCTTGTCTTGCGCGTACCTACATATTCATGCACAGCTTTCTGAACTCTCAAGAGACAACTGTGCATATAGGAAGAAGAGTTCTAGTGAGCTGTAAACCTCCTGTTTTAGCTGATGGGAGATGAAACATCTTTTCTCTGTCATATTTTCATCTCCATAGAGTTTTTCAGGCTTACAGGAAAAGATAGATCTTTTAGAAGGTGCCGGCCTCCTCACTTGTTTCCTGATAAATGCAAAGAGCAATAGTAAATTACCAAAAATAAGCACATACTGAGAACTGGGCTATCTGGGGAATAATGCAGCTTTGTACAAGCCTCATGAGCTAATGCCATGTGAGTAAACTAAGCACAAGGGAGTGACGAACAGTCCTGGCAGAACGTGGGCGGCCCTGCAGTGAAGAAAGGTTCCCAACACATCCAGCGAGGAGTGTGGAATGTGCTCTTCGCTGGAGCCAGGCCCTTCTCTCTAATGCTGGCTGAATGAAAGGAAATCAATGAATGGTATGTTAGAACTGCCAGAGAAGTGGATCCCATGCGACCACCAGCTTCCCAGAGCAAGGATAAAGCACAGCTCCTCACACCTGCCAGGGTGGTCCCTGGAGTTCAGGACTTAGAAGCTGCACATTGCAAAAAGCCTGAGTTTGATAAGTACTACACAACACGCTGCAGAGCTTATTCTTGCAGAGCAGGAGGATGAAGGAAGCTCTTTACAGCGATCACTGTACATCCCTTCCTCCAGGCTTATTTTAACTAAGCCCTGTCTAGATGGGAGGATCTTGCTCACATTTGCTCGATGTTCTGAGTGCACCAACATTACACACATCTGAGCTATTCTCAGTTAAATCTGTCTTAAAAGAACTTGTTGTTTTGATATTGAAGATCACACCTCTTTTCTCCAATCCTCAAGAAAAATCACAAAAGTACCTGGCAAGCTTCTCCCTTTGGGTACATCCCAGATTTACTGTGCACCTGGGAAAGGACAATTTTTTCCTCTGTTTTCCTCCTCTCCCTTTCCTTCCTTTTCTTCCAACATGGCTTAAAATAATCATCTGCATTTGCCATCTCGTTCATTATTTGACCACTGATTTCTGTCTTACTGGCAGTGTTTAGTGTGGTAAGCCTGTGCTGTTCTTAGGTGGGTCCTTGATTTTCTTAGATCTCATCTTACTCCATGAATGGAGCTGTGTGAAGGCAGAACACTCTGGAAAGATGCTTTTATGTTTGACACACGTGATACTGGGAGGAATTTTTGTCTTTCTGTGTTCTTTGCCACCCTGCTTCTCTAAAGAGAATTAACACGTGTTTTCAAACCAGTGTTCAGCTCACTGCTCTCTCAGCTCTGAAACCTCCCAGGTGCAGTCAGTCTGAGTTTTGGCATTTGTGTTCTGGTAAAATAAAGCAGAGTGATTTTTTAAAAGGCTCTGAGCACTGAATAACTTGAAATAAAGTAAAAGGACAGTGTTCAGTTGTAATGATCTGGCAGGATAGAATTTGATGGTCTTCTCTTTTTTGTTGCACACTTGCATCCGAACTGGTGTACGTACTCTTTTACAACAGCACCTAGACACTCCAGTGTGCAGCAGATGCAGAGAGGAACAAACTGCTGCTTGAAAAGCCTGCACTTGAAGTGGTCCAAAAGTTGTGAACAGATATAAACATATAAAAGAGCTTGTTTGTTAACTGAAACACGTGTTTTTCAGATTCTTTGTTTGGATTGAAAGGCTCATTTCTTTATTCTTCATATTTAGAGTAACTGAAGAAGTCATTCTTTCGTTTTGTTCTGCTTTATTTCCCCCGTTGCAATGGGTAGAGATACCAGTGGGGCATTTTCATAGAAGTTAGAGAGCGTTAACAGGAGATTTCAGGCTTAAACTTTTCATGACATTGTCATCCCTTCTTGATAAGTGCACTCTCGCTTAATTCTAAGTTGTTTGTATTTTAGTGCTTGGTGTGATGTGTTTAGTGCTAGAGCAGCTCTGTGCAGAAAAATGACCTTTCATCCTTAAGAGTCTCTTCAGAGCAAAGCAATCAGAAGTTCTTAAATTGAAGGATTCACTGAAATGTTTTAGAGCAAACTTCTGGCCGCCACCGCCCGGGGTAGAGCTCATACCAACCAGACAGGCAGGGCAAATCTCTCCTGCAACAGCCAGAGATGCGACCACACTCAGGAAGAACAAGCAGATGAGCATACCTCTTGATCCAGGCCCATAACTGAAATAACAACAACAGTTTGTGTCAATTTGTGTCACCCTGCTTGTAGTCCAGGCACAGTGCACGTCTTGCTGCTTTTCTTTGTTTCCATCAGTGGCCATATTGAGTGTAATCTGAGTCTCCATCTGACCTCTCCTTGGCTTCTGCCTGTTTTTCACTGCTGAAGACACTGGGATTTTGATACTAACAAGAAGATAGACGGGTACCCAGCAAAGAGAGCCATGGAGAAAAAAAAGACATTTCTTCTTTAGGGATGGGAACAGCTCAATACCATATGGGAGCACTGCAGCGTATGGCTACGGAGGAGCTCATAAACACTGCTGGGAGAGCTGACACAGGACCTGCACCTCCACGCTCAGGCCTCCCTGTGATCCTTTGCCCTGCAGGGAATTTAACTCTGAGGGAGAGCTTTGCAAAAAAAATGAGCACTCATTTAATCACCAGATTAAGGTCTTGGTCCATTTCCAGTTGAAATCAAAGGCACTCACCCCAGTTTTGGTAATGCTGGACGGAGGCCTGAAGAAGTCAACATGTCTAGGGGCTGCCTTGCTCTGAAACTCCAGTAACAAATATATGGGAACTGTAGAGGAGCAAGCATCCAGAGCTGTGTTTTCAAGGACTAATATTTAACACTGGGAACATAAATACTTTTAAAAATGTTTAACACAAATGATTGTTGCCATAAAGCTGGAATGGCGCAGGGGCTTCATGCATCTTAGAAATGTTTTGACATAACAGCCTAAACTAGGATTTAATAAAATTCTTGTGCTCTAAAAAGTACTCATAATTTTTGCTTAATTTCTACATGTTTTCTCCCTCTTTAATTGTAGTTCAACAGAGAGACTAATATCAGATAAAAGTAGAAACACCAAGATTAAAGTGCACTTCTGTTTATTTTTAAGGGCAGTGGGTTAATATGAGCACTCTATTGTTGATGTCAGCATCACAAGCCAAAGATAAACACCACTTTTCTGCACTTACATCACATTTTCAGGACATTATTCTTCATTAACAAGTATTTTCTTCAGCAATGGAGAAGAATTACTTTGTCATAAGCTTATTGGCTACCAATTGTAACCATTTTGTGTCTGTTGTGTAAAATATTTGCTCCTTTTTATCATGATTTCTGCATTTATTTCAGCATCATCTTTATTTTAATTTCCTTAAGTTCTGACTCTTTTTTTACAATGGAATTATTACCTTTTTAAAAAAACAAAATATTGTTGTTCTTTAAATTCATGTATTTTCTCTTATTGTACTTTTGTTATCGTTACCTCAAGTAAGATATTAGACACTTGATGCTCCTGCT
Organism: Chlamydotis macqueenii; assembly: GCF_036417535.1. Taxonomy (NCBI): domain Eukaryota; kingdom Metazoa; phylum Chordata; class Aves; order Otidiformes; family Otididae; genus Chlamydotis; species Chlamydotis macqueenii. The sequence continues at coordinate 18,034,756 of NC_141559.1, read as the reverse complement.
ATCATAAAGGTTCAAAATGTCCTATGGGGAAGAGTTAATAATGTATATTTACAGGACTTTACCTTGCTTCTGTTTTCTTTCTCTTGCTCAATTTATTGTTGGAGACTTTAGTTGTTTTACAAGTAACGTACATGTAGTAATTTGCTTTAGAAAGACTAGGAGATAATATACAAAGACATTAATCATTGCAATCTTTCTTCTTGCCTGTGTTTTAAAGTGTCCCTTTAAGAAATCTATCACCTATATACAGGTACTCAGGTCCTCCCATAAAAAATTTCACCATATGATCGGTGAATAACATGATTTTCTAAGAGATTGAAACGTTTCAAAGCTGTGGAGAGGCGTCCTTGTGTTCTTCATTTGAAAGGCCTTTCTGCAGACCACCAAGAAGCACATCCTATAGCTGCCAGCAGTTACATGCTTCTGATGCTAGTGTGTAGAAAGCCATGCAACATAAAGCTCTGCCGTGTGAAATAACATGGGCAGCTTGTAGTTTAAAATAATTATTTCTTGCTGTCATCTTATCTCGACCTGTACCTCTTCCAGGACAGCCTCTGAAATCTGTCTGCCCTTGCTTACCTATGTTAAAATCCTATCTCCTGCATCTTACTCGTCTGCGGGGGTACATACAGGTTATAGCAAATATCCTCTTTTGCTCCTATTGAGCTTCAGATGAGGAGAAGTCAGAATGGAAGTTTAGTTTTTCCATGCTTAGGAAGTAAATTTAGGTAAGGTAAGTTATTGAGGCCAAAATCTCACTGAACAGCCCCAAACTAATTCTCCGTTACTATTTTCCTATGTGGAAATTTAGAAATATTTTGCCATTTTTTACAGTTCAGAACAAAACAAATTTCAAAAATCTTGAAATCCTTCTGAAACGTTTTACTTTCTTCATGTGGCTCTGACTCATAGAAGAACCTACTTGAAAGAGCTACAGTGATTCAGAAAGAGACTAGAAACAGGACAATGTGATTAAAAGGACCAACTGCATTTTACCAATGCTACTTGCATACCACATTATAGTCACTGATGTTCAAGAATTAGTTTCATCAACTGGTTTTGAACAATTAGAAAAACTCACCATACAATCACAAGAAGAAAAAGGACAAGTTATAAGAAGAGATTATTTACTGTGAAATAATTGCTGTAATTTAAGTAAAATCTAGTGTATTCTTCCTGGTGCAAATATGGTCACAGTGGAAGAAGCTGAAGATAGATGACTGCTGTACTGTGACTGTTAAACGACAAGATATCCTACTGAAGGAACCAGTACTGGTAGGTGACCAGGTGACCACCACCTGGTAGGTGACGTAAGAAGTGCTAAAAATACCAATATATAGTCCTAAAATAATTTTCTCAAACTGCATTTGAAATACTGAGCCACACACGTTGTATTTTTGTGAACACCACGTAGGAAATAAAAGCATTAGAAGTCAGCTTGCTATAATTAAGTGTGCTAAACTATATGCTGTTATAGGGTCTGGTTTGTATACTCATGGAACCGTCTTTATACATGCAAATCCTGTATTTGCATGCATCTAAATGGCCTGCAGATTAAGATACAAAAAGAGACTATTGTCATCATCTATTTCGGCCTTCAGCCGGAAATGCTTGTTTGCACTGAGTATTTGTACTTGTTGGTCTATTTGTATGTCCATCTCTTCAGCCATCTCTCAGTTGTTAAATTTTCTGAGCAAAAGTTCATGCTTCCTCAAATTTTTCTATCCACCCGCTTAACTTTGAACATCTCCCTCTTCCTGGGAAAGACTGATGTGAATTCTTTGATCTTCCAAATTCTTCTAGGACAGCAGGCATCCAACTTGATCTATGGGTGTCTGCATTTGCATGAGAATAACTTTGCTTCTTCCTACGAATGTCTGGGAAGGAAAGCAGTGGAATTACATAGTTCTCAGTAATGTTTTTCCTATTACGCAGATGCTGTAGTAACAAAGGTTCAAAATGTATTTGACTGTAATTTCTACAAGCTGATATCTGAAATGCTCTCAAGATTTCTTGTGTCAGAGGCAGGAGAACTTGCAGCCTGAGAAAACTTCTACTGTTAGTCTGTACTGGTTTGTCTGTTTTCGTTTCTGCCTGTCACAAAAGCCCACCTAAGAATCTCACTCTTGATTCAAGGCCAGCTAATGGGGTAATTTGTAAGTCATCTCTCACTGTTGAGCCCTTAGGCCACACTTATCTGTGGTTTTAAAACATTATTAATAATTTCATCATATACCCTTCAGTAGCGAGGACTGACACGTTGTGCTGCCAGAGCATGCCAGTGCATCCAAGTTACAGCTGTTACAGGTTACGCATCCAATAGTCCTAGTCATACCTTCGTCAGGCTCTCATATAAAACAAATTAATTAGCTGCCAGTCTGCCTGACGGAAGGTTATTCCAGAACCATACTCTTCTGATAGTTAGAATCTTGCTTCTGTGTTTCCAACCTCAATTACAACCTGCCGTGAGTGTACATACAGGCATTATTTTACCAAATGCCAGCTTCGACTGAAACGTTGCTCCAGCTTTTCTGTAATTGTACCTGTTCTCTACTACCATAGTGCTGGGCCATAGGAGAAGTGAGCGCCTTCCTTCTCTTCTCCAAAATCCTCCTCTCTTTGATCTCTGGGCTATCGCCTTCTCTGCAGCTGACCCAGTCAGCAGTGAGGTCTAAAGAGTAGAGTTACTTTTTAGCATCAGTAGCAATGAATATTAGGAAAAATGTTTGTGGCTTTGCTAAGGTAAAGAAAGATGCCTCAGCCTAAAACAAGTTGGGATGCTAGGTATCAAAACAAATTAAAGGGAGTTTTTCTTGCCTTGTTTATGCTTGTTGAGAAAGCTGATGTGGTAACTGTATGTTCTAGACTAACCAGATTGCAATATAATTCAATTGAGAAGCTCATCTTCAGCACCAATCTCACTTACCAAGAGCAAAGCTTAAACTTGAGCAAAGTCATATTGCTTTTCTCTGGCATAATTTGCAATTATTCAAATAGCAATACTACAGATAATGAATTCCAAGTTAATCAAATTGTTATACTGATGAGCTTGGTAGTTCATCTTCAATTTCAAGTTCATAAGATCATTTGTGGTCAGCTGCTTAAAAAAGAAAGCCTTCATCGAAATTGTAATCTAGTTAGTTTTTGTGATTTGTGTCAAGATGAGGTTTAGAGGAGAGAAACCCGCCAAAATTGAAGTTGAATAATAAAATCCATGCTCAGTGAAGAAACAGACCCATCTAAAGGAGCCTGTGTGCTTTCCGATGCTTTTCAGAAATATATGAAACTTTCTGCTTTAGTGAAATATAATTTTACTGTTACTCTTTCCCGACTTAATGTATTAACCAGTTGTTTCACCAACATGTAAAAAAAGATAACATGATCATACATGCTTTGAATTTTTGCGAGAATGCATAAAGCATTATATGAAATCACCTGTTTAACTGGAAGGGGAGGGAAGGTCATCATGAGTGTAAATGCACAACCTTTAAATGTTTGTGCAAAATTAGAGACAATCTTCACAGAAGCTCAGAACATTTTCTTTTCATTGACAGTGCAGGAGCCTGCTAATAATCAATGAGAACTTTGTCATTCCTAGACCTTTCCTCTAGGTTCTTTGAGTTAAAATATCTACTTCACATCACAGTGGCTATGTACTTTGAAGGATTTTCAGTGAAGCCCCCACAGTGAAATGTTTCTATCCAATAGAAAGTTTGTTATCAAACATAATGCTGAAGACCCAAATCAGTTTGATTGACAGATTTGATCCAAGTAGCTTGAAATCTAAAGGAGACCATAGGCTGATAAAGGTCTAGAACTTGATCTTCTCTGCAGTGTCTATGTGAGGGACAGGATCCAGTCATCCACTTCAGTTAGTGGAAAAATTTTCCTCTGCTTTGATAGACACAGGATTGGCCCCAGTGTGATTGATGTCCATAGCAAATTACAGTATTTGTAATGTAAGTACGGATTAGGGAAAAGTACTGCATGCCACTCCAGGGACACAGACGTGTGGGCTGGAACAGAAAAGGTTGGTTTTTGCAATTGGCTTTTCTAGTGCCTGAACAAGAACTCATACCCACCGCATCAGATCATTCACTGGGGTGGGGAAGGGGGGTAGAAAATTGACCTGGGTGATGGATCTATGGCCTCTGGTGTGTACGCTCATGTGCTGGAAACATCTGAGTGTTAACACATGGTCTCCCTATCAAAGGTCTGTATATGAAACTCAGCTGCTGGAGTGACAGAAGATTTTGTGTTGTTAGCGCACACTTCATTAAAATACCAGCTGAAATCCAAGTCTGAAATCCCACAGTTTGTGTTAGTTGATAAAACTCAATTGCCTCTAATTACTGTTAGTATGGCTTTAAAATAATATTTTGTTATAGTAAAGGTCCCCTTGTGATGAGGAATAGCTGGTATTCACAACTGGAAATTTGGGAAAGAGTGTAAACGCATGGTGGGGTAGGGAATATGACCAAGACTGCTTTTACCATCACACTCTACATCTTCCAGCAACAGCACTGTAAAAAAACAAATCAGAGATGCAATACTGAACAAGAGAAAGATTAAATGGTTTTGCTTCCAATAGTTAAATGAACTTGCTATGAAATAAAGCAAACCATTGTAAGTCCCCTTTGAATCCAAGAGGCAGTTCCATGGTCCGGAGAGGAGAACATGTCACTGCTTTTTATTGTTTGAATAGCCCTTAATCCTGCAAAGCACCTGTGTGAAGATGAAACTTTCTCGCTTCAATCCCCAGGTCTCACTCATGTGCTTAGCATTCAGCTTGTGTTCAAGAGTTCTGCAGAAGCAGGACCTTGCTAGCTGGACTGAAACATCTGCTGTTGAACACTTGTGTAGGTGCTTCCTTTGCCTGCACGCAGGTTGTGTTCTCAGCTAAAATGAGCTCACTGCCTCGAAGCGCAGTTGTGGTGGAGACAGGAACAGTTGGGTTTTTTTCAGAGCAGCTCGGCTATTCAGCAGGCAACCCTGTGCCTAGGCTTGACCCTCATACGGGGGTAAAAACCTTGTTGCCCATAGGTTTTTAGAGAAGCGTAACCATGTTGACTCTCCTGTGTAGAATATACAGTCTTGATTTTATTCTAAGACAGAAGAAACGTGATCAGGTTCCTCAAATTTGTATTTCTAAGCCACATAGTAGTATTGTCACAAATATTCATATAAGGTGTTCACAAAAAAATCACATCAATGCATTTGTATATTGCTTTAGCTACAGGCTTCCATTCATGACAAACCATTTTAAAAACATCATTGGATACCTTATGAAAGTTTAATAAGACTTTTTTATTGACACAGTAGGAAATCTTTTCAGAAGATTTTGTTTTAAATCAAAACTCTTTGGACTTCTTGCTGAGAAGTGCAAGTGACCCCATAGTCCTAGCTGATCTCCACTAGTCATGGATGTAATTGCAGAGAAAAATGGAAAAATCACTGATGGACAAAAATCTATTTGAACAGAAGGAGGCAAAGGAACAGTCAGTGAGTGCTTAGGCATTCATCATTTTATTTTTATTCTGTTGATTCTGGTCAGAGCTTTAGAGTTGAGCAGGGCCAAGATTACATGCCAGAGCATGAAAATGCCAGCAACCACCAGGATTATTTGCTCCTAAATAATGGCCCTATTATGGAGCCTGCTGGAGTCAGGAAGGGTGCTGAACTGCCTTTTGCCTTTCAGTGCCTAGAGCCCGCCACAAGGCACTTTCTCTTTGGCCATGGTGCCTGGGGAAGGTGATGAACATGAGAACAGGTCCCATAAAAGACAGCAGGCTGAGGAGGCACCAGCATGCTAACTGGGAGGAGGTGCCAAGATGCGTGATGCCTTTACGCCCCTTGCTTTTCTGAGGGTGACTCTGAGCTGGAAAAGAATGTTTCTTCCTGTTCTTGTTTCACTAGCACTCAATTCAGATGACGCAAATGGTGGGTTTTGGGCTTGCTCCACCCTCTCCCCACCAAACACAAGTAGAAGTCTTTTTTCTGTTAGCAAAAACAGTAAAAGTTGCTTTTCGCTTGTAGGTCAGCCATGGCACTCTCAGGCTGGTGTATATTTTTGTCTGATTTAATACAGAGACCTGAATCAAAGGAATTAGTGAGAATGGAAAGTGCTCTGCATTACATACATGGAACATTCTAAATAATCTCAGGTGCACAGAAGTCTGTTAGAAATGTTTCCCAGGACTTTGGGATTTTCTGATTCTCTTGAGCTGGAAACATTACAGGCGCCGTCTTTGTTGCAGTATTTGAATGTTTTCCCCTGCTGAACCCAGACGTGCACAGCAACAAAAAACAAAAGGAACTTTTCACACCTTAAAATAGATTTAATTTGGGTTCAATCAGAGTTTGGGGCAAAGGTTTGTGATCTTTCTCATTTTAATCAAAGAAGTTGGCTCATGCCCTCAAAACTTTCATTGTCAGAGTAAGATCAGCAG